>NC_089735.1:18222754-18381087 GCF_035083965.1 Branchiostoma lanceolatum
CGAGGTAGAATCCTTATAACGAGCCCCATGTCGCTATCTTCACGGCTCATTAAGAGGCTGGACCATCCGGACATTCGTATGATGTCCCTGTAGCTCAGCTGGTAATAGCCTTACAGTTCGGAGCTCCTGGTTCCAATTAGTTGGTAACTGGGAGACCCGGTTCCTATGCGTGGAAATGGCATCCTGGTTGAAGCTACAGTCTTCTTTCGGAAGGGACGTAAAATGGGGGTCCAATGATAAAGGAGGTGTCTTGATTACATTAAACAGACACTGCAAAAGTCTCATTACTCACATGGGTACCTACTGGCTGTACTTCAGATGAATGGATTCCGGTGCCTACTTTAGTACATGGCTGTGCATCACTCATTAAGGTTATGAATTGTGCTTATATTGCAGACCATAATGTCATCGGGTGCTTCAAATATATTTTGTAATCCCTGTGCAGTAATAAAACGTGTGTAATCTTTCTTGTCACGGAATGCATATTCTAGTGTTAACTCTCACTTTATCATTTTCATGAGGGTATATGTTGTCATGAAGGACAAAGACGTATGTACGTTGTGTTTGGGATAAGTAACAAAATATATTGTACTTCCACCAATTTCTAAAATGTTGCATACGCGGGTAACACACCAGGCTTGTACTAAAAAGTACAAGCTGCATATCCTGAAGGATTTATTTGAATTGTCCGTAGCTACAAAAGGGATCTAAAAAGAGAACTGACAGGCTAGTACTTCGTGTTTGTATTGGTGTACGTGTGGGTGTGTGTGGGTGGGGTTGGGGGCTGTATAGGAAAATGCTGACATATTACATACACAGTAGCTTGAAGGTCCTGCGCCCTGCCCTGTTCTATAGTTTTTATGACACATCTAATTGTCACCTTTAAAAACTGAGAACTATCATCAACTTTAACACGACCCCAGGCAGACACGGGAGGTACAGTAGTTAGCCATCATCAAGGAGGGACGACTTCGGTGCACACGAAGCCTGCCTCCCGGGGACATCTCCCGCTCCATTGTTGTCTACTCCCACCTGAGTTTTTATGAACCTGCCTACAGATCAGCCGGAAGACTCAGTCGCCTTCGAAATCATAAAGTCTCACACCGAGAAACTTTGAATAGAAGCAACCTGAGATGTGATAGCTCTGCTTCCTTGTTCCTTTACGTAAATGCCAGACGTCACATTAAACTAATTGGACTGTAAACACCCTGGCAAGCTTTTCTTTCCTTGAAATTTTAACGAGATGCTGCTAGGTATATGATCTTTATTTTGGAATATAGTGAAGAGTTACTGTAGCTTTTGAATGAGCTCTCAAGAGCACGTGGCGTTAACATACGTGCCCATTCAATGGAGTTATCTATTAGTAATCATTACACGGCCTGAGTGAAAGGCGACCTTTTGGCCGATTTGAGCAATCATCTTCACACGAATAAATAAAGGTTCAAATAAATTAACAAACAAACAAACAAGCAAACACATTTAGAGTACATGATTTGCAGGCTTCGAACACAATTAACCAAAAGAAACCGTAAACGTTACAAGAACTAAGCGTTTAACGACCAAGAGGTGTGCTAGGTCATGCCCGTAGCCAGGATTTTGAATGGGGGGTTCTTTTTAATGTTTGAGGGACCAGCGAGCGCCGTAGGCGCGAGAAGAGCGCCGCAGGTGCGAGCTTCCTAGGGGGGGCCGTGGGTATGCCCCCCCCGGGAAATTTTAAAAAATTGAACCTTCTGATATGGCATTTCCTGTGTTTTTGAGAGGATTTCAAAGAAAGAAATTAGAGACAAAGTTAGCAGTTTTTCTAGGATTTCAGCTCCGCTGGTCATACAAATAGATCCACCTTGAAAAAAAACTTTGGACGTTAAAAAGTGGACCCTTGAGCGTTTCAAATTCTTAAAAAAGAATTGAACCTTCTGAAAGGGCATTTCTGTGTTTTGAGAGAATTTCAGAGGAAAAATTAGAGACAATGCTTTTTTCTAGGATTCTAGCCTCTGTGGCATTGCTGGTGATACAAATAAGTCCACCTTGAAAAAAATTGTGAACATGAAAGTGGACCTTCAAGCCTGTGAAAGTGGATCTTCAAGCCAATGGGGGGGGGTTCTTCCGAACCCCCCGAACCCCCCTAGCTACGGGCATGTAGGTTTCATTTCTTTAAGTTTTTCGGAAAGTGGTCTACAGGAGCCTTTAACCAACACAAGCCCATATTCAGGACCCTGTCGACCGCTATGAGTTCATGCACCATAACTTTCCAGCAACGAAAAAATAAGAAAAAAACTGATCAGATTTCAGCAATGAAAATAAGATTGTGTTTGATACAACAATGTATCATACTTCAGGCTTTGCTCCTAACATACAGGAAAGATGCACCTGAAAATACAACTCTAACTTGAATATGTTTGCAACTAAGATAACGAATCAAAATATCGTGGATTTGAACAGTCAAATTATGTTCCGGCTAATTTCGTTTCTGAACAGTCTTAATGAAAAAGAAAATTAACAGCACTTAATTGAGTCTAAAGGTTTGAATTATGGTGCTCTTTGAGGTTGATTTACCGTGCTCTTTGAGGCTGAGTGAGTGATTTATTTGTGCCCTAAGACATTTCCTTTCCGGTAAGATTATCGTCATGTGATACATAAAAACAATCTTATAGACCGTGTTGCCATGACGTTGTCGCCTCGTCGCTTTTAAGATCACGCTGGTATGTGCATCCCACTCCCTAATATCAAATAGATAAAATTCCGTGTACGCATCAGTTATCACTATGGTGATAATCGATATACACTGTTTTCCCTCAACCACCGTAGCTTTTTTACGACTGTGGCAAGGTTTAATTTTCAAGCGTTATTCTCTCAAGATCCGCGATTGTTACCGAGAGCTTTGGAAATACGACATGCTGCGTAATACATGTACAAGGAAACGGAAATGAGATTAGATGTCCTGAGAGTGTAAAGACTATAGTGCAGAAGTGATCGGAAAATAGAATAATATGCATTTTCCCACAATGTTTTCTACAAGTACAGCTTTATTGGTGACTATTTTTGTGGTTTGTATATATGTATAGTTTAAGCAATCTGTAAGGGACAGTTTGACATGATTAGGTGTGAATAATTTCTGCTTATTATCATAATTTATGCAAAAATAGGGAACATCGTCTTTTGCAACTTACGCAATTCAGAAAAGCGGGCTCTTTTGAGGCCTGCGCCAACACTTGGTGAATCTAATGAAATAACTAATTAATGTTTTCATGTTGCTATGGCTACCGGTTTCTGAGAGCCTTGGAAAAAGTCGCTAATTTTGGATTTTACAATGTAATTCTAGACCTGTATTTTTAAACTGCACTTATTTTCTTATATCAATACCAACCAATGTAAATCACAATCACTTTTATGATTTAGTATTCATAATTTATGCATATTTGTTAACGTCATCGGTCAAAATCTAAGATGGCGGACGATATAATTAGATTAGCTATAACCGGCTATTTTCAACCTCACATTTCATCATTAACATGTTTATTCAAGCAGAAACATTCTGAATATAACGTTTTGGTCCATTTTCTTATTGTGTTATTAGGTTATATGAGGAAAAAATGCATTTAGAAGAATTCAAGATGGCGGAATTCGCTAGTGTAACCTGATATGAATATAATTTTTATGACGTCATTTTGACGTCGTTCCTGTTGCCATCTACAAATAACGTCTTTGGATATATTATGATTTATCATACATAATTTCTATTTAAGTTTTATCGTGTACCTTTGAGTTATATGAAAATACTCAATTCGTTGGTTTTCGTCAATAAAATCACATAAATGACGTCATAATACGTCGCAGCGTCATTAATCTTTACGTTCATTAAATAAATGTTTTTTTCACGTTTCTAAAAAACTATATTTTGTAACTATGATCATAAAAACCCTTATCATACATGTTACTAGATGACAAGTATCAAACAATAGGGAATATGAGTGCAGATTTTGCTGGGGTAAGTTTTGACCCCACCGGACCATGAGTAAACTTTCTAAGATAACTTGACAACGACTTTCGCTCGAGTTTGTCAATTGTCAGAAGGTCGCCGAATTTCAGCATCGCCAGAGAGTCGAGGAGATTTTGGGGAGCAAGCTCGGCTGTGGTTAGCTACTGGTCGGCTGCGCCGGCCGAATGTATCAAACTGTTTAAAAAGAGAGTCGTCAGCTTTCGGCTAGAGATAGGGGCGGTTGGGAGTGGTTGGGCGTAGGTGGGACGTAGGTCACGTATAGGTTTTAAAATGGTGGTTGGGATAAGGTTCTCGCGAAAGAAAATGTCTTTTAGAGATCGCTGACTCGTCGATCATGCTATTTCCTTCCGTGCGACGCCGGCTAAATTGCCAGTTCCAATGTGTTAAGCCTAATACATAGAATACATTGTACTCCAGTCCCTTCTGTTTCTCGGAAACACGTCAGGATTTTGAAAGTTAACCGGTAATTTTAGACATTGGATTTTGGTGACTTCTTCTCAGTTCCAAACAGAGCTGGAGATTGACATCTTCCCACTCAAATGTACGTATGTAAACAAAACCGCTCAAGTTTTACAACGTAGCAATGCTATGAGCAAGACATGCACTAAAAGGTTGATGCAATGTTTCCTCATTGAGTCTAACATGTTCCTCCGCGCAAAAAGGCGTTCCCAAATCTATTTTCCTTTCATTGATTTAATGCCTTGTACATTACATATCTTTTATCGTTGACTATATACAGCTTGACAAACAGACGGTTAGTTGAACTGATTTTCAGGTTATCAAACCATATTACATATTACCTCTTCCTGCTCTGAATACACCGAGTAACACATATTGATTGTTACACCATGTTCTATCAGTTCGCGATTCTTCTATTAGTAGTCTGATCTAGACTTTACAATCCAGGCATCTTACGTTCGAGGTGGTCGAAGTTTTTTTTCTGAACTCTCCCTCATAATAGAGGAGTTCCGAAGATGCCATTTAGGGAATTTGTGTGCCTTAGCAACTGATCTTAGCAACGGCTTTCGAGTGTCGACTGCGATTGAATAGTCCAATGCAAGATTTCAGAAGACGCATTTGTTGTACCGTTATCTCTTAAAGAATTCTACGGTGTGTTACGCCGAAGGGCGGTTATACCGGCTATACAGATACAGATACACATACGGTTCTTGGTGGCAAATGTGCTAGATGTTGGCACATCGGCGCACTAAATCCGTGTGTTTTTGGCACACCTTTGGAAAGATTAGCTGAAGGGGCTGGGTGGGCGTCACCCCACCGCCAGGGAAGGTCGTGTAAAGTACATCTCCCAAGGGCATGGCGCGTATGGAGCCAGGGACCTATTAGTTTTGAGTCCAACGCTCTAACTGTATCTGTTAAGGTCTACGACATAACACTTTGACAGAAATGTCATCAGTAAGGCCCCCTTTCCACAATACGGCAAACGCGACCTCGCTGTGACCTAAATTAGATTTGTGTAACCCTTGATTTTATAATTAGAATTATCATGCAAAGATGTACAAGTATGACTTACAAGGCAACACAATAAAGCATAAAAAGTGTAAGTTTTTGTAACTATAAAATTAAAGTTGTTGAGAGCTCTGTCAATTTTGAGGCCACAGAGGGGTTGCAGCGAGGTCGCCGCCCTCGTGGAGTGGGGGTATGAAGAATTGTTAGTTACTACCCTGTTCACCATATGTATGCCTGCATGCCTCCTTACGACTTTGATTTGCAGTGTTCATTATCCCGAAATGGCGTCATCATCTTTAAACTAGGCTCCTGAGCTGCTTTTACAACTTTCAATTCCAGACTGGTATGTTTTCAATAGAAGCAAACAAATCTTCGACTGCATTTCAATGTGTAGATCCCCCACTCCTCTCTAGTCATGGTGGAATAACGTCAATATTGCCCGTACTCAACTCTGTAAATCCAATATGAAATAATACTACTTGAGGGCGTAGGCTGGGCTCAGCAGAGCCATCTTATTAAAAACATAACCAACTCAACCAAGGAGCACGACTTTGGATACGTACTTTTTATACACTTATGGAATCGCAAAGTTGTTATAAGAAGATAGCAAACTTGCCAAATAAGATTACAGGATATTACAGGAAACACAAAAACCAAGACAGATGCCTCTGTGTTTTCCATGTCTTTCCAGAAACGCGTTAGTGTGCATTTCAATCGTAGAGTATATGTGAACCCATCGTCGTACCAAACTGCGAATTAGCGCACACTGTTTAGAAATAGAAAAAAGGTCGTCGTAATAATGTACCAGCCACACACAGAGACGATGTCCTACCTAAAAACACACTGGTGAAGATGAATTCTACTTTCTTTTAACATGTCCTACGTATATTAAAGAAAGACAAAAACTTATGAATGCTATCACCCGAAATGCAAACATAACCTTACCATCTAAGACAAGCTCAGAAACGTTTAATTTACTTATGTCATGTCCTGACGCAATTTCCTTGTACATAGGCCAATACATATCTACCTCTTTTTTTAAAAAGAAATCGATTAATCTCTGACGCAAACAATTGATGTTTCCTATGTATCATGTAATATACTTCCATATATGTATTCTGTATTACTCTTATTGGATACCGTAGTGTTTAGTCTTAAGTTTTATAAAAATTCAGTAGCATTGTTAATAAGAAAAGACATATATGTCTTGACATTTTGTACTGACTACGAACTTTGCATACATTGTACCTGTTACATTTGTTGTGCAATAAACTTTGAATATTTGAATAGTAAACTACATGTATATTTATCTAGATCATAGGTGTTGAAAATCCGTCTATTTTATTGATATAAAACCCGCTTGAATGAGAATTTATCCACTTCGCAGTATTGACGTATGACTAATATAACACGGCAAAGATGATAGCACTCACCAGACATATGGATATCCTGAAATGCATTTCATGGAACATTAATGAAAATAGCCTAATTAATTTGACTTTAAACTTTCATATTTGCTTACATTGCCGGGTGCTCCTTCTTCTACAAAATACATCGCTGAATACAAAATAGAAACAAAAAAATAAAATATAGCATTGAGGAGAAATGTCATTTTGTACGAATTATATTAAGATTATGGGTATACTTCCAATGAATATACTTATGAATGTATGAATGGCCATGATAGTCACGATAAGCATTACAGAAATCTGATTACCAAATCTTCCTTTTTGTTTCATGATATTCGATGATGAAACATACCATTATGGGTTCTCCAGATGAACAAGACTGATATTAAGATTCTGACCATGCAAAATCACAGGTATTATACACGATTTTGATGGCAATTTCCAGATTAAAAAGGTATTCTCAACAGAAACAAGACTGCCTCGCTTACACGATGTTATTGTTTATCCACTGACATATCACGCCCACATGCATATACTCTGACATCCTACCGAATATGTTCAACTATACCTAATTATGCGGAAGATATGCATGCCTCAATAATGACTATCAAACGCACTAACATCTGTCGCGAACATCAGGTGTTCAAGGTTGGTCAATACCGCTATGATCCAAAATAATTCTCCTTACGTAACGTGGACGAATGAAATTTATGAATTCCGCACCAGCTTTACGCCTTCAGACTTGTGTCTAAAATGTACTCATCTTCAGCTAGCTGCAGATGGGCCCAGACCTCATGTGAATTAACCCGCGAGGGGTTATCCATCCTTATGATTTAATTTGATGATTTAAGAAAAAAAATCAACTTTAACATTTCTTGCTCTTTCTGACGAACAGCAGAAAAACAAACAAACAAACAAACAAACAAAAACACAAAAACAAGCAAGTGAGAAACGATGAAGATTTGCACGTACCACACCACAAGCCGTTATGATACTGTTCTCCGCCTGCAATGCCAGCAGCGTTCGGTGCTCATCCTAGCATGTCAGAAGAAGATCTCTGGCTTTATGATGGCATCCGCATGTCAATCAGGAGTGATACGTTCTAAACTCCGCCCCTTCAGCAGTTGCCGAGCAGCTATTGGCCAATGGTGCACGCCGTCGACAAATAAGGCTCCCGCTCTTCCATTTACGTTGTAGTCCTCCTGAAATATTTATCTTGTCAACCGGTTACTATGGTAGTTTTGATTTTCATATAATCACCACCTTCCGCTTTCAGCTTCTACAATGTATACTTTTTAACTGTTAAATACAGTGGCCTGCCTGATAATGGCTGACATATGCTGGTAGTTGAAGGGAAGACAGTCTGATATATTAAATGTTGTGTAACCTTTGCCCAGCAATACAGGTAAATGATGGTAATCAGAATAGGGGGGCTACGTTAGGGTTTACCGGTAGCAATGCGTATGAATTGCAGAGTGAAACAGGTATTTAACTGGAGGAGCGAAGAGGTAAAGAATGACCACTCAGAATTACTGTGACCATGGTGCTTCATCTTCTGGCAGCGAACAAGAAGCAAACATGATATTTTTTTCTTTGATGACTAGTGGTTATGCGTAGATCGCTGTTCAGGTGGGGTCACAACATATCTATCCTTTGCCTTAAAAGCTCATCTGTAATGGTGCGTAGCACAGTAGAAATGAATGACCGATTGCTGACGTCATGAGTCTGTAAGATTATGTGACTTCAATAGCAGGTCATTACAACCTGTTAAAGGTAGAAGGGACGGCCGAAAAGTTTCTATACTCCTTTTGTTATGTTTGAACGCCGTTAAGCTGCTTAATGTTCACTTTCGCGCACCTAGATAAGTTTTTGGTCTAAGTATTTGGTTTTCATTCCCTAATCTTTGCAACTCAAAAATTTAAGGAAAAGAGTTGTCCATGATATGTTTCGACTTCAGCATCTTGCAAATACATCAACGTAAGATTGCGCACAGTCATTCTAAAATCAATATAAGTCATACATAACAGGCTTTGTTACAGAGCGGAGAAGAGCTCATTTTAAACGCTTTCTAATCCTGCCCCTGTCTTCGAGCAGCTTGGCCCCTCACATCCAATTTGCTCTCAGCTGTATCCAAATGAATAGCCGTGTCGAACTGATTTTAGGTGCTTTGCTCTATCTGTAGGTAGGGAGCAAAGAAGTCCTTCTTCATGCTGCACCGTAGTATCTTCTGTACTCTTCCCACGATGGGAGATAACACGAGGCCATGTATCACTAACATTGATCTACAGTCTGGTCAGGACATGGCTCAATGATGCATATCAGAGAGAAAATGAGGGGAATGGTTACAGGGAAAATACAGGAAGCCATTTGGCCTTGCATTTGGCCATGATGGCGTGTGCATCGCGCCTGTGAAGAAGTACTAGTGCTTATTAACCCGCAGCGAAATCACTGCATGGCAAATTACACGCGGAGTGGCGATGGTTTCCACCGGCGTGTTTTGATCCCGAAAACGGCAGATGGTTAACAACTAGGCTGGCAAATATCCAGCTAAATGCACAAATATGCAATTAAGCTGGGAAATATCACAGTGATTAAGCAACACGTTGCGCTTTATTATGCACGCTTGTCGTGCCGTTTCTGAATAATAATTAGCCACTGAGGGAAAATGTATTCACATTGTAACGTGTTGATGGTGACGTTTAGTCAGTAGAAAGTCAACTCGATGTTACCGCACCGAAGTCGTTGTATGTGTATGGAGGTTAGACAATATATCGACAATGCTAAACTCTAAAACTGGATAAATTTATTTCTTACTTTCGGATATTTCGAGTGACATCTATCACTCTTCTTCTGCGTCACTGAAACGAACTGACAGAACGAATCAACACCAGTACATCTAACTGGACAAACCGGTAGAACATGTCAAAGTCACTTAGTCGTATGTAAAGATTGTATGCAAAGGTCACTCAAATGTAAATCATGTTGAGATGGTTCATATGGTAAGGCAAAACGTTGAAACGGTTTTTTTTAATGCGTCCATAAATCTTCTTCCAGGAAAACGTCGTTATCTAGCGTTGGTGCCAACCTGGTTATACATGTAAGAGCCTTGGCATGAACAGCTGAGAATGGCACCCAGGCTAACCGTTACCACAAGAGTAAAATAAATGCACAACATCTACTAACGTTCAAACAGATCTGAAACCCAACGTCCTCCAGTTTAATGCATTCCTATATGTCTAACTGTGCATACCTGGGGGGAGGGGGGGGGGTGCTGCACTAGAGATATCTCCACTATTTTCAAAGTGGCGGATTTAAGAAACCCGGCAAGGTTAATGTTAATAGAGGTTACAGATAATATCAACTGGTATCGTCGTTTATCATACGCCTCCCTACAGTTAAAGACCTGTGGAGAACAATGTCCATCAGATAATCAGAAGACCGACTTGAGCCCAGATATATCGAGGGCATCGTCGATGGCCTATTGCTGCTGCCCCAAGCAAAGGGCCTAAGTACGTCAGTACAGTGCGTGGGTCTTTCAAGAAACGTTGGCGACCTCACCTGCAGTCAAGGGGTATAACTCAAACGTTGGGGCATGACAGTAGACTGCAAAGTCGTCTATCAATGTCCACCCAAACTCAAATCATTACCATCGCCAAGAAGGTTATACTTTCGGGTGCGTGTGTCTGAGTGTTTGTTAACGGCATAACTCGAAAATGCCTGGCCTGGGTGGATTGTCTTCATATTTGGTATGAAAGTACGCCTTAATAAGACCTCAAAATTATAAGATTTAACCAATGCAGCTGTCTTAGGTACTGCAGCAGAACTATCGATATTGATATCTCGTGTTCTAGAAAAGCTATGGTCATGAATGTTAGATAGCTCATTGGAGGGAGATTGAATCGTAAAGGTCTGGGCCCCCTAGCAGCGTTTGGAACTGCAGGCTGCTCCAATTTTGTTTGATAGTGCGAAATGGAATAATTCAAGAAGGGGTTGACGGATCGTCATGGTTTTAAATATGTTTCTAATTATCATTGTTTTAGACACCCTTTTAAACATCAGTAGGTAAGGACGGTGCCGCAGTTGTCATCAGAGCTGTGTGCGTCCTTTCTGGTGCTCCCATGACATGAAATCTAGGACGACATTGTCAAAATGTCTGGCGATGCCTCCCTTGATATTTAAACCAACTGAAAATCCCGACGACGGCCTATTATGTATGTTATTGTACACCCACTCGTAAGAGAGTTAGACATTAAACATCATCCAAATATGCAAAATTGCTTCGTACGTACGCACTATAAACATATATTGTCCTATTTCTATTCAGCATCTAGAGTTCCTTATTCTATACCTTAAGGCTAACGGATCGAGGGTACAGCCGACGGTTTTGTGCAAAGAATACAGACGACGCCTGTGAGTGGGCTGAAACTGATTCCTTGGTAAGATACTCTTAACAAGCTCGCAATCATTAAGATTAGAAAAGCTCTCCTGTGTCCAATAGAAAAATCCTCCTCGGGCACGGTTTTATCTTAGCCTTGTGCACAGATGACGTGAGATGGTAATGGGCAGCACAAACTTAATCCTCTGTATAGCATCTTCTCGTGACTTCAAATCAGATTAACTGGGCAGAGAAGGATGTAGTCATGGTAGGTAGTTTGCTGTGTGACGTTTTAGTACAGTTTATGCAGAGCTTTCGATTTTGCGGGATTTTTTTTCTTCTTTGAGAGTGCGACGACTGTTATGTATCTATTCGACATAAGTACTTGATACTCTGTCAGAATACTCACGGTTGTGTCGAAAAACATCTGTCGAAAGGAACGAAATAATTTCCACTTTATAGGAGGGGCATGGCAGAACTAAAACACTATCGGATATTTGAGTATTGAGTTTTGGTATAAAACCTAGTTCTACCAGATCTTTCTTTAGGCACTGACGAAAGGTAGCGGATGCTGTCTGTTTCGAAATTTCATCCAGATTGTGTCATGAGTAACGTTTTTGTCATGAGTAACTATTTTTGGCGTATCTTATTACCTGGATGTCTAACCTTCAACAACTATCAGATATTGTTTATGAAATAATGTATGTGTAGAGCAGCATAAAGATATGCAGAAGCACAACCATTGAGAAGTTCAGCGAGTGAGAATGAGGACTATCTCAATTTTACACTGATTTATCATGCCATACCCAAGCATATGTTGTTTGAATACAATGGAACCTGTATGTATCAGAGATAGTGGCGCAGTGTTGGCGTAACGTTTAGTGTGTTTGGCCCAGAACCTAGAGTTAAGAATCCCGTGGAATGTCACCGATCTTGTGCCATTGGGGAAGGCACTTAACACGACTTTCCTCACCCCACCCGGGTGCTGTAAAAATGGGTACCTAACTTGAGTTGGGGAGGTAAATGAATGTAGCAGGCGGTGGAAGGAGAGGGTCGGGCTCTGCCGTCCAATACCGCTCCCCAGACACAGCAGATAACAACCCATTGTCCATACGGCCTCAAAAAGGTAGTGGGACTACCTTTACCTTTCACCTTTTTTTATTAGAGAATATATCGAGGGCAACAAACAGCGAATTTCAAAAAACAAAAAGAGTACATGAATGAATGAATGAAAAACAATCACTTGAATCAAACGTAAGTGCTCTATGCACTTCTCTAGCTTTTGATACAAGCTTCGGCTATTAATAAAAAAAATATCATGAATAACATGATTTAGAAGAATTGGGGGCAGATACGCAGAGCGCAGATATTCTCATCTTCTAGAGTCTCTTGTGGTTGTCTCAGGTTTGGATTTATCTAAAAATCTTTTAGGATACTTAAGTGGTAATAAAGAGACTATCGAGAATCCAAATACAAAAGACTGCTATGATATGAAACCTACATTATCTGCCAGGTTACGTAAATCCGCCACTTAAAAAAAGCGGGTTCGAGAAGTCTATTTATAGTGCAACACCCCCATGTATGCACAGTTAAGATAAACAGGAGTGCATATATAATGTAACCCTCAAGTAGGCACAGATTAGATATACAGGCGTGCATTTTACTGGGGGACGTTGGGTTTCAGATCTGTTTGAACGTACAAGTTTTCAGGCAAGGGTGGCAGAATCGTGAGCCCTGGTGGGATAATGCTAGTAGATATCAGAACATGAAAACTCACTCCTATGTTCTTGCGATCACGACTCCCACCATTCTCAACGTCATGACACAGGGAAGATGAAGTGCGGATGTGGAGTGTTATTGCCGCCTCTGCACCCTTCGAGTCCACCTGTTTTCACCTCTCATGATCAAGAACACCTTGGCGAGTTGTTGACTACATGACAAACGCACAACAGCATGCTAATAACACTACGTCATAGCCGCAGTTGCCCCTCGCGCTGCCACTTCAAAATTGTGAAGCGTTGTTAATGTTTTTGAAATGACAAGAGCGATCCAACAAAGAGTATCTCACTAACGAGGGAAAAAGTACTTAGCATTTGAACTATTTGAGTCATTGACGTGAGCACCTGGAGTTTTGAATGTTTGATTTTATTTGAATCGCAACAGTGCAATACAAGTAGAACACAGGCCAATTGCTGGTGTCGTGGCCCTCACATAATATACCCGTTTTTACACCTGGGTTGGGTGGGGTGAGGAAAGAGCCTTTCCCAAGAGCACAACATCGGTGGCGTCGGGGGATTCGAACCCGGGACCGCTGGGTTCTGGGTCAAAAACTTTGCAGTTGCGCCACACGACCCCGTGTGTTGCACTTGCTATTTGTTTGGGTGTAGACCAACATCTTTTAAACCTAGGAATGGTCCAAGACCTATAGTAAGAAGGTATCTACTTATTTCTATATCTTTTGTTCATTTATCTATCTATATTATCTATCTATCTATCTATTGAGTGTTACCACGTTTATAGAAGGCTTTGAATAACAGCTGATTATCACCTTTCTTTTCAAGATATCCATCCGGTGACCAGACTATAAGGTTTGATCCGGTCTCGCTGAGAGGGAACCTTCCTTTTTTATAAAAGTGTGGTGGGTTATCTGGCTTGCTCGATGTACGTCTCCTAAATCATGGGACTTCTATATTTACAGCCCATCCAATAGGACGTCCCTAACCTAAGTTAGGTACTCTTTTTCCCCTGAGTAGAGTTGGCATTTTACACCTGCAGTGATTTGAATATTTGTCTTTCTCTGCCCTTCTCCTAGAACTTCACCAGGAGATCAAAAAGGTTATGTAGGCGTTGAGAAGGAGCGTTTCTCTTATTATAACCCTGAAACGTTGTTCTTGTTGCTATGGCAGGATTGTCATTCGAAATGTCATTCCTGCATCGTCGTAGCAAAGTACCACTCACGATTTGGCAGCGCATGGAAACAAGCCAAGGATAATGCACTTTTCATGCACGCGGAAACACGCGTGTTGCCAAGAATGTTGCGCTTGTTTTGCTGTTCGGTGGTTGTTACCTTGAGTTACGTATGGCGTGCTAACTGAAGATTTTACCAAGTTTGGTTTATCGTATTTTATTATGTATTGCCTATTGAGGAAATGTTTAAAGCTGTATTTGATTATGTATGTAGAGAATATGTTTGATATTACCATGTAAAGATCTTAAGCTAAGCCTACCGTTGTTTAAGCTATGATGGAGATTGAGATGGAATGTATTGAAAAGGCTTCAATCAATAAACCAGTCATATAGATCGCTACTTGTGGCAGAGCAAATATCATATAAGTACACGTAGTATACATGAGAAGCGGCATTAACTCAATGTTGTTCAGTACAACCATTTCCTCTTGTAATCTGGACCGCGTGCGTCAATAAAATGCGCACGACGTATTTCATGGGTCACGAGGGATCATGGCCTCGACACGCGCTCCCATCAGGTAATACCAAAACCACACGACTATCCCTCAAATGTATGACTCCATCTTTGTTTGCTCACATTGAGCCAAACGACACAATAAGACATGTTATTGACCCTGAACAGAGAAGATTTTGTCTGCTTAGGGCCCGGCGACATACAAACTGAAAGCTTTTTTGGGGTAGCCCTGCATGTGTCCTGCAATTACGGAAAATTGCTGCATTTACACTTGTCTTGTCAGCTGTTGGTTTTGTCACTGCCTGCTTCAAAATTCTACGGCATCATAATCGTACGACGTCGACGTCCAACTATTGTGGCCGCACCTTTATATGTATTCAACATAAAGCCCCGGTTACACATAGCCAAACGTAGCTCCCGACCGCCAGCCAACAAAGGTTTGAAATAGGTCAGGAGCGGTCTTACCAGTTTGATATTAGAAGTCAAATTTGACTTCCAAACACACCCTGACCACTACGTATATTGACTTACTCCCAACCACAAGCCAGCCACTAGCCAACCGTTCCAGACCTCCCGTCCACAGACGAATGTTTTGCGAACATTTCAAAACATTCGGCTGGTGCTTCAAAAAATCAGCCAACTCCGCCGAACACCAGCCGACCACGGCCGAACTAGCTGCCGAACCACTCCCGACCATGGATGGGGAAGGTCGGGAGTCCATGTTCGGCTACACGTAACCGGGGCTTAAGCGCCTAGCTACACGAAGCGAAGATGAAAACAGCTGAGAGTATATGTGCAGGTAAATTACTGTCGATGTAACATGAAGAATGAATGAATGAATGAATGAATGAATGAATGAATGAATGAATGAATGAATGAAGGTTGTTGCAACTTACGTATCCGGGATTGCGGGACGATCGCCTACATGTTGTGCGCCAGGTGTACAACAGTACAGCACGGATATGAGGACGTGCACCGGCCACGAACTATATACCACTTCTCACAACTACAGACACTACCGTTATCGTCTTGCGTAAAAGCTGTGGGCGGAGTTAATTCGCCTCAAACCTTCCCTCCGGCCGTCGCGCATAAAACATCGCCATGTCTTCTTTGCCTCTAGGTGAGGCCGTGTCGATTCAACTCCACGGATGACATCCTGCACGCATCAACCTTAGTCCGTTTTCAAAAAAAGCCATACTGTAAATTGTACAAAGCAGCTGCAAAATGTGCAAATATATGCAGACGATTGCTTAACAAATATCGTAAAACGGATACTAATGTCATAGAATGCCAAAGGTCATTTCAAAGTCAAAGAATAAGATGCGAAAGAACCAAAATGAAGAATCTATTTCTCGGTACACCATACATGTGTGTTTAGTCATTTGTTGAACCTTCTTGACCACGTATGTCTCGTAATGCTTTGGTCACAATTGCAAAAAGGGGCCCTGCCGGGTAGTTCCCGGGCCGTTTTTGGCACTTTCGGGCGTGATCCCTACGTGGCCCCGTGGGACACCCTGCGGCTATCGGTCCATTTTGGGGCCCGGCGGGGACCCGACAAAAATTTAGTTCTGACTTAAATTCTACCCGGGCCCCGCGAACAAAAAGACGCCGTGATCAAACCGTGAGCACACCGAGAGGTACCCCTCCGGTTGCCGGCAATCCACCGGGACAAATAATAATTTGTTTGTTTGTTTCTTTGTTTGCTTGTTTATTTATTTGCACACCAAGGAAATCTATAATACATAATATGATAAACAATAAGTGAAAACAGGTTCAGGGGGAAGGAAAAACGTTTAAAGCTTATACTAGGCCCCTCTCGTCTATACTTGTCAAACTTGATTATAAATCATATATAATATAGCAAAGTAATAAGAGAATAAGAGAACAATAGATAATGATGATCAAATGATGGTCAAATGAATGGTACAAATTAAAATTATATAAGAACTGAGCACGTGACTCTACTACAGGGGTTTAGATGGCTTTTCAGGGCACTTTTAAACGGCAGAAAAGAGGTGATTGTATATTTGTCGGAAGACTGTTCCATATTGTGACATATTTGCATTTTACGGAGAACTGTGCTAATGATGTGCGGAGGAATATACAGTTGATTTCTATGCAAGGTATAATAGTTGTGTACAAGTGAATTGGGGTTTGGGAAAATATAAAGAATATTGGGGATATTGTTACAAAGGAAGTTAACTGTTAATATATTAATTTGTAATTTACTGATATCGATGATAGCTAGCATCTTTAAGTTTTGAAATAGAGGAGCCATGTGTGAGCGAAAGTCAGAAGCAGTGCTATCCTTGTTAATTTCGTTTGGAGAGTTCTAAGAGGCTATAGAGTTGCACGGCAAGCGCATACCCAAACAATAATAATGTTACAGTAAGTTAAATGCGGGTATATAAGGCTACTGCATATAGTTGTTAGAGTCTTTTGAGGGATGATGTATTTGATTTTCACACTAACACCAATTGTTTCAGCAACTTGTGTACTTATAGCAGGGAAATACTTTCCAGTTCAATGTGTATACTTCGAAAGACCGTCAGACTTCGTGTGACTTTACAGATCAGGTGAGCATAACTTAAGCGAGAACTTCGAGAATCTCCAGTGCAATTTTATATACCCCTCGAGATATGACGAGTGCCCACCAGGAGCCTGCCTGATGCCCGACCGTCGTTCGCGGGGGAATCGGCAGGGACCCTACAACTGCCCCACCTGGATGTGATAAGCACGCGGTACCCTGTCGGACCCCACAGGGGTCACTACAAGACACCTTCAGAGCAACTGACGGGTGCCTGCCGGAGACCGACCAATGAAGGTGACAAAATTTTACAAAAATGCCACCGAGTGCCCGCCGGAGCACCCCGGGACCCCTGCAGGGCAGCGTGAAGGAAAGTTTTATTTGTGACCACGACAGCCGGTGCCTCCCAGACGTCAGAGCCCGACCGGGGCTACATCCCCGACGGGCTCCGGCGCAATTGTGACCAAAGTATAAGAAAGGCAACTTTTCTATATTAACCGCACGTTTGCATCAATTTTAGAGTTTCCAAAGGATGTCATCCATATAATCGAATCAACATGGCCTAATTAATGATTATAAATTCAACTCTCTTGTGAGCTTGCACACTTCAAATCATGAAGTACAGTGTACCGCTTCAGTGGCATGTACAGTGGCGTCGAGGTGGCGTTATTGCAGGGTGTCGGCCCAGACCCACAGATCCTGTGATCGAATCCGAGTCCCTGATTTGTCCCGCTGATGTTGTGCCCTTGGGAAAGGCACTTCACCCAGCTAGGTGAAAATGAGTACCTAGCTTCGGTTAGCAACGTACCCTGGATAGGACGCTAAATTGAGGTCCACATGAGACGAGCTACACGTCGAGCACGTAAAAGAACCCACCACACTTATTGTAAAGAGTAGGGAATCGTTCCCGGTATGAGTGGATCAAATAAATCCCTCCTAATATGCAGCCTGTACTGTTGAGTACAAACCTGATGTGTTAGTCATGAGGCTGTTTACCGAGTATGCAATACAAACAAGCAAGCAAGCAAACAAACAAACAAACAAACAAACAAACAAACAAAAACAAACCGCATACATACTATGAACATAAATTTATAGCAAAACTGCTGTATTGATGGATACCTCTTGTATTAACTAGGTTACAACTTCTGCTAGTACAACTTAAGGACCCCGCCCTTCAGATGCCATATTAGGAATAAGTTACAGCCCACGGCAACTCCCGACCACACTCCTCTGAAGTCATGAAATATATCTTCACCCACCGTTTTCTGAAGCGATAGCAGTAAAGTTTGATCTAACAGGCGCCATGAGCGACCACCGTGAGTTATTTTTAGTCCTGGGATGGATGGACGGGTTCTGGAGACATCCCGGCATTATAAATTATACCACATCGTGAATTGACTTAACATACAAGCAACAACAGCAAATCTTAGGGTTCTAAATTTGTTCTGGAGTTCAAACAGATGAAACGCTGCTCTTGTAGATGAGAGGCAGTTAGCTAGGACGAAAGATTCACAGGTGTGCAAATTGGACACAAGAGAGATGTTTTGATCTAATGATTGCGAGCTTGTTAAGAGTATTTTAGGAGGGAATCAGTTTCAGCCAGCTCAAAAGCGTTGTTTGTATTCTTTGCACAAAGCCTTCGGTTGTGCCTTTGATAGCCGTACAGACTCAGGAACTATAGGTGTCCCTCACTGAAAAAAATAGGACAATGTATGTCTGTTATGCATACTTACGAAGCAATTTTATATTTTTATGGATAAGTAGGTTTACCCTGTGACCCCTCCCCTGTGAGTAGGTGTACCGACACAGGCTTCGATTTCAATGTAGGTCAACTGGTAGCAGACTCACAGTTAAGCTCCTGATTCCAATGAGTTGATTATTTGGCGACCCCAGTTCAAATCCTTGGAAAGGCATTGCGGTTTGGGCTACAACCGGGGTCCTGTGTTCCAGGATGTGCTTCAAGCACGTAGAAGGGAAAGGGCTAGCGACCCTAGCCTGTAAACTATTTGCTGTTACTGAAACAGCAAGGAAACTTGCTGCATTTTGTGCCATTAGGCAGTACAAGGTTAACAGCAACAACAAACATTGAATACCTTTCGTCTAAATTTTCAGTTGGTTACAGGACATATTATGAAAATTGTTATAAGAGGGGAAATGTCATCATCAAATTATTTGTATGTTTAATCTTGAAACATCTGGGTGACCCCTTCAGCCTTAAGCTGATTTCCAAGGGGGCCCAGAAACACATGAAATTAAACAAATAGGGAGCACACTAATTTTCAACAATGTCACAGAAAATAAGTCAACTGAACACATATGAGGGAAAATTAACATAACTAAAAATATTTCAATCAGATAATAACATGAAATATAACAAGTACAAAACGAAAAATAATTAAAAAGACATCACATACACTACAGGTCCAAAATCAAACAGTCCTTGGCCAAATACTCAAAGTCCATAAAAGATTCTAGGTCAAGTTTCGTGGGAGGTCAGAGGTCCAGTTAATTAAGCATTACTGTTTTAAACTGCTTTGCTGTTTGTAGCTGCCTCGTGTTGTTAGGAAGAAGGTTGAAATATTTTGCACCTGTGTATGTGAAAGTTCTGTGTCCAGATGTAGTGGTATAGTTTGGAAGGTGAAGTTTACTGATCTGTATGGTGCTGTACGTGTGGAAAAGATGATTGTGGAAGAAGGTGGCAGATAGGTATGATGGTGTGAGGCCTTCGATACATTTCAAGACCGTAGTGCACATATGTTCAAATCTTCAGCCAGGTATCTCCATCTCAGGGTCTGGTGGAGATTTATGATGCTACTGTCCTGTTGTCTCCGTTGTAGACCTAACCTTGCTGGTTTTGTAGTGTTTGTATTTGGTGATGTTTGGTGACCCCGCAACGTTCCCAGACAACATCGCGCTAGTTGAACAAGGGAAGAACCATGGCTTTATACAACATGTCAGCAGTATTGATGGTGAAGCAAGGTCTTAAGCGTTGGAGCAAACCAATTCGTTGTGCTGCTTTGCCAGAGACCTTGTCAACATGTTCATTAAAGGATAGGTTACAATCAAGGAGAACACCAAGATATTTGAAAGTAAATCGCCTTTCTATGATCTCCTGGTCAATTTCAATGTTTAGAGCATGTGTACGTTTCAATCTGCCAGCGGTGCCAAAAAGCATCCATTTGGTCTTTAATGTATTTAGTGTTAGATGGTTTGATTTGATCCAAGTGGCAAGACCAAGGAGTTCAGATTTGATTCAATGATTTCAGCATACTTATTGGCACAGAGAATTACCGTATCGTCAGCATATAGGCATACTTTACACGATGTGATAACTTCAGGTAAATTATTGATAAATATATAAAAGAGCAAAGGGCCTTTTATAGAGCCCTGCGGTACACCTAATGTGACCGGAGGTAATCTGACACACAGCCTTTCATAGAGACGATTTGTTATCCCCCTGACAGGTAGTCTGAGAACCAGTACTGCAGTGAAGTTCAACGCCTTGTATACCAATCCAGGACATCAAAAATATTTTTAGTCTGTTCCAAACAGAATATTGTGACTCAGCTATGTTTATCGAGGGTTGTTCAGAAAGTTTGCTATTATGTATAGAAACACGGGGCACGTCTATAAAATGATCATATGTCAGACCGATATAAGGATGCCGTCACTTGTTTTTGTTTTTACTTCGCTGTTGGATAGAAAAGGGCGACGTGGCGCTGCACTCAAGTTTTCTATAACAAGTTTTTGATACTGCCACGCACACGGAACAAATATACCCATTTTTTAACATGGGTGGAGTGATGAGGAAACTCATGTAAGGGGCAATTAAGCAAGGGCACAACATCGATGGCGTCTGGATTCGAACCTGTTACGCCACATGACCCCACGCCATTTGTTGATTGCCATCCCGTTCGGGTCAACTTGCTCAGCTGAAAGTTTTTTTCTGGTTGAAATGCGAATTCGAACGGAATCCTCACCAAAAATCCTTAAATATTTTCGTACATTTCATGGCATCAGGAACGATCATGATCAACAGCTCTGATTACAGGTCACCTTTTTTCTCGCCACTTACGTACTGATTTTCAAAAGGACGTCGACAGGAAAATAGTGACCACAATCATTTGAAATCTAGTGGATATTAATGAAAGGCTTTATACTATATAATCATGCCCAAATACTCGAGTTGTGCACCTTAGTTCAGGGTAAGGCCAAGGACTTATCTATCACCCCTGGTATGAGATGAAAATACGCACATGTATATTTGATGGCGTTCTGAACATTTTGGCAGTTGATTACGAGCCTTTATGGTCGATTCGTGAACGTCATTGGAACATTCCTGACATCGTACACGTGTGGATACAAATTCCCAATCAGACGGATTAAAGCTCTTCGGCTATAAAGTGATGACGAAAGAAAGCTGCTTGCAAGCACTGCATGGACGGAAATTGAAAGTTAGCATCCATCTCACTCAGGTTTCTATATACATATGTGGTCATGTGCGCCCCTCAGACGATCTAATTCACAGTCTATAATGGTGTTGTCAGCGGGGAAGATTATTCTGACGCAAGTCTGACACATAGTTGATCTATCTAATTTCCTTCCTGATGATGTGGTCATATTTGCACCAGTGTCCGTAGGGGGTGTAGCGCGGCCGGGCTCTGAAGCCACAACTTTGTTCCGCTGGACTGCCGGATATCGGAGGGGTACCTATCGGCTTTTTTACGATTAGCTTACGGCGGCGTCTATTTGTCGCCGGGTCCCGTGTCTAACTTTACTGCGAGTTAAGAAACAAACTCCGGGGGCCTGGCTGGGGCCCCAATGATAGCCAGATAGCCGCAGTGTGTCCCACGTAGGGATCACACCCGGAAGTGAAAATAATACTGCCCGTGAACTACCCGGTGTCGACCCTTTTTAAAATTAGCTAACCTCTACATAAGGTCAAAGGTGATATTGACAAGGTGCAAGGGCGCATTGTAAATTCAATGGTGCAGATCCAAGCATCGTCTCATCGGACAGAGAAATGATCGAAACACAGACTTGAGTGCTGAAGGTATCTTATCAACAAGTGTCGATATCTTTACTTTATTCATTCAGACTAATGGACATTTTATAGCCATATAGTCAGTTTCCATTTCCGAGGCTGTATAATTGCATACTTTCTGAACCCTCTTAAGTTAAGTCTATACACATACCTGGCATAGTAGATATGATACTATGTTTTCGAGAGACAACAATGTTCTTGATGTGGTCTTGTTAACAATGAGATCATGACAGCATTTCCTCTTAATTTCATACAGGTGAAAATTCCGAAGAAAGGTGGCAGTAGTCCTTGTCTGTTGTTGTTTACTTTTTTGTACCCGGTACCACCTACGAGTTACCACAAAGAGTACAACAACAGCAACAACAACAACAACAACAACATCACATCATTAGGAAGGAAATGAGCGGGATTAGATCTAGAGATCAACAATGTTTCAGACATGCTTCCTTACGTACGTTAGGAAATCTTTCCCGCTGACTCGACCAGTATCGACTGTGAACTAGATCGTCTGAGGGCCTTGACATGGCCATATATAGAAACCTGAGCTACATGGATTTTAAGTCTCAATTTCCTTCCTTGCAGTGCTTGCAAGCAGCTTTCTTTCTTCCTCCATCCCTGCTTAAGCCGAAGAGCTTGAATCCGTCTGATTTGGAATTTGCATCCAACATGTACTGTGCCAGGAATGTTGCAATAACGTCGTCGACTAATTGATCTTAATTAAGGGCTCGCAATAAACCTACTAATTGCTAGAAACGCCATCAAACAAACAGTTGTCCTTATTTCCAGAGCTACAGGAATGTTGAATTGGTTAGATAGAGGCGACAGAGTCTCGCTTTGAAAGCTCTTGTAGATCGGGTGGTCTGCAGTGCCTGTAGTCTATGCAATATGAGTAAAAACTGCATTTTACACTAAAATGTACATTTATTCTAATGAAGTCGGCATCTTACTTTTCTACGCAATGATAACCTGTTGCTATAATAACAATGATAACAAATTTCCATCATTGGACAAGAATTTATTTCATATTACATAATAAACAATGCAAAGTCATCTGGGGTCCGTTTGGACCCGAACGGATAACACGCAAACTTCAAAGTATAACTCCTACAAAAATAGACAAATCTCGGTAAAATTGCAAAAAAGTTGTTAGATATGTCCACAAACAAACTCATGGATTTTTCTCCCACGAAAAATGTTGATTTAGCACACATTAATACACGCCTGGGGTACGAACGGTCGGATGAGGGTTAAGTTGCAAATGCTCGAAGACTAGTGGTGCGCCTGTACGCTAATGTTCTTATTTAAAGCCTGTATCTTTTCATTTAGTATACGTATCTTATACAACTGTAAAAAAAATAAGGGGGACCAAACAAACACCATTTTTTTCACCATAGCATGTCCAGGTCATAAGATACAAAACCTAAAGTCCGCTAGGAGACCCTTAATGAACTTGACCTTTATCTTCCCAAAACCTACTCACATTTATGACCAGACATCAGAGAAATTTTTCCCGACCTCTTTAGTTTGTATGGCTATAAATATATGAAACGCGGACAAGCAACCATTCCGCCGTTTTTCATGGAGGTAACGAGCTTTATCAATACTTGCAGTATTTCCATTACACTTGTACCCCAAGCATGTCTTCGCAAGGGGAACAGATGAAAGGATTCGACCGGTTGTCTGTCAAAGCGCCTCTAAACGTCTCATTTTTATTGCCATGCATAGTTGGCATATTGTTTGAAATTGTAACATTACCAAAAGAGTTACTATTTTTTCCTACACATCCAAAAATAGGCATGTGGCTTATAAAGATATGAATTCATATACAAGTGCGGCTTCAGTCTCCTACAATACTTGTGATTGAACCAGGGAAACTTTACTACTAATTGAACCTCCCTTGTGCTGCTCTTTGCTTCTGGCAAATTTCTAAGGGTTTAGTCATCTTAAAATAAACTCAGTCACTCATTAAAGTTTGTACAATGAATTGAGATATTTCAGTCTCAACAAGATATGTGCCGACAAACTTCCAAGAATGTGGTCATCTTGAAGTCAACTCAGTTGCATGTCTACAATAAACTGAGATTTCGACTCATTTCATTCAAAACATGAACCTGCTACTTTTCCTCGTATCTATCTCAAAAACACCACTAAGCACGTACATCATGAAGTCCATAATGTAAGGTTGTGGCTTTTTTAAAGGACAGTCACCTTTTTAAGCTACCTGCCTTAGCTATCTGATGCATTCACTTTTTCCAAGAAAGTATAAATTGCAATTTACACTACGGTGGTTCACTATGTGGCATCGTAATTATTATTCAGACACTCGTTCTTTAGGAAGGTTAAAGCTATTCATCGCGTTGGCGTTGGAGAGAAAAATCATCAAAAACACTACGCAAACGGAAATTGAAGCTTCGCAATTTCCAAATTGCCAATCTGATGGATCTATCGGACAAAGACTCACTTGAGCGTGGGAGAAACCAAGCCACAATGGTGTTTGTGAGGTTGCCTTTCCTTCGGGGTTTGTCTGAATACAATATTTGGCTACAACCGACCACAACCGGTCATAACCGACCACGTCCAATTGTCATGAAATAATGACTTTAAAACGCAATATGTTTCATGGATTTACCAGGTGTTTTTTTTTATGTACACTGCATATGGAACTGGTTTGAAAAGTTATGGTGTTTTTGCAGACCGCTGTCCTTGTGAAACATCAGTGGTTCATTGCCTGTTTTCGTAACCAACTGTAAACACTCATAACTTTTAGTAGGGCCTTCATCAGACAAAAACCGAACAAAAACATAAAATCCCATGCAGGAGACGGATTTATGTTAAAGATTCCTGATATACTCAACACAAACAGATCGGAAACATATCAAACATATCTTCGTTACCATTGGAAAGTTAATACACTACAATGGTATCACATTTGCCATGATCCTGTACTCAAAAGTCGAAAATCAGAGATACAGTCCCGAAATGACACTGCCGGCACCTCCTTCCTTGGGTTTGGCGTAGGCAGCGTAATTTTGGCACTTTTTCGCTCTCATGAAATAATGCATGGTGTTTATTACACAAAAGAATGATCATAAGAAATGAGGCACTAAACTAATGATTTACTAGATTTCTAATGATATAACACAAAATTCTAAACATTAAAAAACTGACATGTGATTAAGAGAAATTTCAATACTTTTTGTCGCGATCTTCTTAGTACTTTACATGTAATCAATTAGCTTAATTAACCCATGAATATATTATCATAGAAAACGGGAAATTTGCCATTTACATGTACAACGATACCCCGGTATCATTGTACATGTAAATGGCAAAATTTCCGATGATATAGAATACAATGAAATCTACCAAGTAAAAATGCAAATATTGATCACAAACAAGTTTCCGAACTTTTTTGTTAGTTAGATATTGGGCGAACTCTTCAAATCAGCCTTACCCGGTTGAACAAATCGAGTCTTCTACTCAATGTGTTTTGTTTCACATCATGGTAACAAATAGATATGTCTCTACGTTGCTTAGTGATGTGATTGACATCAGATTTCTTTATGATCGAATTTACCTTATAAAACAGTGATCTTTCTGCAATCTTCCCAGCTATAACTCGGTTACATTAACTTTAACGATACTAGATTAACAGCATATCAGAAACATAATGAAAATCACATGGAAAGTATCGTGTTGAGTAGCACAGAAAACTTTACTTGTATGGTTATTAGGAAATATGATGCAATATACGAAATGTAAGGGTAAGGTACTTCGAATTTTTCACTTACACCGGGAAGGACTTTTGGGTAAAGCACCATGCCGCTACTCCACCTCGACGCCACACGTCACTATTGTAACAAAAGTGCAGTATATATGTTAATAGTTTCTTTTGAAAACAAAGATAAGTTAAATCTCAAGAGACCGCAACCTAATGCTTAGGATTTTAAATTGTATCAAATGAGGTCTGTGAGATGTATCTTTACCCATAGGCTTCCATAGTCAGTGACGATATTCTTTGCACATTTACATGAAGCCCTAAGGCAACGTTTTAGCCTACAATCATGCTGAAAGGTGCATGGAAATGGTGTTGTGTGGGAGTGTCAATACTTCTGTGGGTCCCAACGACGTACGAGGCGTGATCGAAAGATTCTGAGCCTCAACAAAGAGGAAGGCACACAATTTAAAGTTCTGGACAGAATCATATAGCATGACGTCTTTTATCAATATCCAGCAAATTTCACACCATTGTGGTCATTACTATCCAGTCGACGTCCTTTTGAAAATCAGTAGGTAAGTCACGAAAAGAACAAGGGTGACATATTGTGAATATGGATAAAATAGCTATACTATATATATTAAGTATGCCCCTGAATTTGAGTTGTGCACCTTATTTCTTGGAGAGGTTCAGGACTTACTGATCACTCCTCGTATCTACAGCCCCCCCCCCCAGACCCGTATCCCGAGACCCACTTATGTATGCGTATTTGTTTGTTGACAGGATAACTCGAGAAGCTGTTGATGGTTGTGCATGATATTTAGTGAATAGGTAGATTTATTAAAGGAGACGGTCAAGTTCGATGATGGGCCTCCTAGCGGGTACTTTGGGTACTGCAGTGTAGCTTCAAAGTTTGAGGTCGAATTTTCTGCAAGTGCTACGGTCATGATTTTTGTGTGGTAGATAGTCCATGCCACATGAAGTAAGTTGTGCACGTTTGGGCCCTCTAGCGGCTTGTTTGGAGCTGCAGCGGGTGTTTTTAATTTATTTGTTTTGACCTTTGGACATGAATAACTAGACTTATGGTCAACGGATCGTCTTGATTTATGGTATGTAGATAGCTGGATTAATGATTTACATAATTGAATATTCATTATGCAAATCAGGAGCTAATTTGCATAATTAGCAAGGAAAGTTTATAGATCTGCTGCCTTTCAAAATAGGACTTTCAAACATGTGACATATATAGCTGAAAAAGAGAGAGGTATCGATAGATACCAATAATGGTAATAGCTACCTATTTTGCATAATTAATGAGAAAATACTTATTGAAAATACTACAATAGTAAATGATTGGAATTTCATTCTTGTATCATTAGGAAGCTAAGTAAAGGTGAACAATATCAGACAAAAATCATGCATGACAAGGCCTCATTAACATAATTTATAAGGAAATATCCACAATTCCCTTTCAATTTGCTATTTTAAAGTCTATATATTCAGGTTAAATTGCACTGACAGGTGACCTAGTTAACCAGCGCAGGCTCCCTGTGAGACGTCCCTGGAGGACACGTGATACTTTACTTGCCTGGTGCAGGGCTCTGTTTTGGGGTCAGGGAGGTCACACGGGCATTTAAACACAGCAGCCTTACGATCTAACGCTCTCCCTGTTGGAAGGTATAGGTTTGATAAAAACTGATTGATATGTCGACTATGAAAATAAGGGCATAATTGAAGCAAATACATTGCCAACAAATTGCCTTATTTTCTGTAGTAAAGAAAAAAGGGATGATACCAATTAAGCAAAAATATTCTTGCAGTGATTATTTTCATAACTCTTGGGAGAACTCGCGTAGGTATAGGTATGGGTTTGTTTTAAACTTTGAAAGAGAATACTAGTAACTCAAGAAGGTGATGACGGATCGTCATGATTTGTAGGGATGTACATAGTTTGAGTGATGATTTACATGATCGTATAAGAATCATGTAAATCAGGAACTGTGATGTGAAAAAGTATACAAACCCTTGCATTCCATTGTAGTCAAAGAGAAGAATATAAATAGATATCAATTATGCAAACGAATACCTAATTTGCATAATTTATAACAAAATACTATAATTCCAGAGTGGTAAATGATGAGATTTCATTCTTGTGGCGTTTGGGAGATAATCAAATGTGGACGTTATCAGACATAAATCATGATGGCCTCATTTACATAATATATGAGGAAATGCTACAATGGCCCTCTTTTCTAAAATTTTACTTTAATGCTGTGTTTTGTGTAGAGAAAAGGATCACTTGAAATTCATGCAATCGAGGACCTTATTTACATACTGAGTGATAAGCATTCACTCGAAAAGGCTAACATCAGTCGGCGAAGGTATGAGGTCGTGGAACTCTAGTTATCGTATGTATTCCGTTAAAATTTGTATGTGTCTTTTTCCATTTCCACTTCTTCTTCTTGCTCTTCTTTTCACATAATTAAGGTCAATGACCTGGACCAGACAGATGTCACCATGGTAACTGATAACGTAGCAGATACACTGTGGTGTTCGATTAAATGATGTACCAAGTGTCTGGTAGCAAGTGGCCGGACAGAGTTGGGCTGGTCACCATAAGTATGTACATGAATGTGTTAAAATGAGCATAAACACATAGTTATGGCACTTAATACGGGTCCCCCGGGGTGTTTGTGAACTTTCTTGCTCGACAGCTGAACATGGTACAATGCATATTAACAGGTACAAGGCAGGGCTCGAAATACTGGGTGCATGTGCACCCAAAATTGGAGCTGTGCACCTAAATGTTAACTGTGGGTGCACTAGTGCACCTAGATATTTTGAAGGCTACAGGGCTAAAATACTATTGTACACTAGCATACAGAATATTCTTGAAATCTAATTATCAATATTTTGTTGTATTTTATTTGATGCACTACCTGTTAAGAACTTTAAGTTAGCTAAAGAATTACAGATTGAAGTTCTTTTAAAAGAGAGGCAGTAGGGTTGCTGACATGCTACTTTATCTCAGGTTGTGCTAGCCTCCGTTGCAGACTCCTTTTTTTCTACTTATTTCCGACAAGAAGATAAAAAAGAAAAGAAAACAGCCAGAAGGAGTCTGCAATGGAGGCTAAGGTTGTGCATCCAAATTTCTTTCTATGCCCCTTAATTGTTTTGGTTGGGTGCACCAGTGCACCTATTCCCGAAAATAAATTTCTAGCCCTGTAAGGCAATCGACACAACGATGCCCGTCTTTCATAAAGTCTATGACCACTGGGATATGGAAGGAATGGTGAATTAAGTGTATGTTAAACGTTTCTTTCATTCAAGCCTTATACCATCGAGAAAGCCACACCAAGGCGAAACTAGTCTGGATGTGTGCTTGAATAAAGTCTTGAAGACCCAAGTAAAACTATATAAATACGGGATAATGTAAACTAAGGGCTTCAGGATGCGCCTGGGAGCCGTACAGTGCACATCAGTGGAGAAAGTTTACCATGTTTAAAGTTACTCTTCAAGTCATGTTTGAAATCTATAGACAACATACATAAGAATTTGAAGTATGGCTACACATAAAGAAGTTAGCTTGAAGGACAGTTAGCGAAGAAATAAAGTAATGACAACACTGGCTTGCGATTTAGTTTGAGACATTGGCTAGCAGTTATATGTACTGTTCTACAGAGCCCCAGTCTAATTGCTGGTTACTCCAACAAGTAGATGCAAAAGTCATATTTCTAGACACACAACTACCTAGGCTAATGTGGGGAAGACATTGGAAATTTAGAGACTTCGTTGACAGGGTCGATTTGAAAGTTTGAACAAGGTTAACTTCCCCAAAACTGAAAGTTGTAGATAGTATTGTCCTGATTGTCCAAGGGATCTTATCTGATTGAAACTTCCTTGGATTATGTGACTTTTTGATAGATATCCGAGTCATTCTGCATCATTAGTGCATGGTTTGATAATGTTACTAAGAAAACCAGTACAGAAACATTTTGAATTCTCTGACAGTTATCATGGTAATCTGTCCCTGCTATTGTTCTAGGCTGGCAGACAATCTAATCCTATGTGAATTTATGTGGTTATTGGGGCCAATTCACCCCTCAAACTGCTGGGCAGCTCACAGTAGGAGCACTTCCTTAACAACTTGCCCAGGACATTTTTTTCTCTTAAAACAGAGACTATGCAGCGTCTTTTATTAAGATACGGTGTGCGTGTGTACGGTTGGCTTGAGGTTGCCCACTTCTCCTGCCTATTAAACGTTTCTTTCTGTTATAAGAAAAGCCTCTCTTTTGTAGAGCGGCAAAAATAGTCTATTTCTTTCCATTCTAAGATGGTGTACCCATGGTAATGAAATACTGCTTATTAATGATTTCATATTTTGATACAATCATATTTGTCTTATTTTCAAGATGAACATGCGGCGGAAGGAGAGGGATGGGCTCGGCCCTCCAGTCCCTGGACACAGTGGATAACAAACCACCGCACTTACGGCCGCAAAAAGCCATGACACTAACCATACCTATACCTCCCTGCCTTTACCGTATCCTGCAGATACATGTACAGTGGCGTACTGACTTTACACCTGTAATGACAATACCGAGGAAGGTAACAGACAGACTGTCGTGAAAAATAGTTATGTACAAGAAAATATCAATATCCTGTTTGTATCATTACATTCTCTACTTTGGGCTAAGATGTTAAACCTAAGCTGTACAGTTGAATTTTTCTATGGTAGACTAAGCTTTGATATCACGCAAAGTCATGTTATGAAATGAATAACCCCAATTCGCGTGGGTGTGCTACGTGATATCGTTGATATCAAATGTCCCCATGATTTAATTTACCATGTAGAAAAGTAATTTTTCTGCAATCATCCCATCCCTGTTGGAGTAACTTAATAATGATACCAGATGAACAGCATAAGAACATAATGAGCAGGAATAGAAATGTGGTGTAAGTACCTTATGGCATCATTACAGTACATTTTACATCACTGTAATTAGGGGAAATATGTCGTATGTGCCTATGTGGAATTCGTAGGAAATATTTTCTTCGCTGCGATATATTATGTGTAACAGTAAGGTACTTTAGTGGGAAGGAGGGACATCCTATATACTATTAGTCATTTACAACTTTAAGGCTCATATGTAACATATGATACGATAATCCGTATGCCATTCGGCTCAAGAAGTAGGGCAACGCTGCATACCCTTAAGCTTGAAGAAGGAAGATACTTGCGTTAATAGGCCGTGTATGTATAAACCCTTAATATCGTGCAACTAATTGGCCACATGTCATCAGTGGCTATAAAGAAGACTCTTTCTGCATCTGTGATCGGCCCATGTCATTAAAGACAGGAAGAAAGCCCCTGCCATGTTGTTGTGATCTCTGCCTTAAGCTCGAAAGAAACTAAATTGGGACACGGGAGATTGCCCTGTGATCAGCGGGGTGTTCGGAGTAAAGTTAATGTGATCGGCAGCAGTCGTGTAGAAGCCTCAGGGACGTGTTGAAGGTCTAAGATGCAACATTTTTTTCATCTAATCAAACTTTTGTACATCTATATTTTGATCTTCAAAAGAACCAAATAGTTGTTTCATATCTCTGCTAGGACGGAAAGATTGTTGAAAAATGTATTGCGTTAGAAGTACGGAATTGCTGCTAACACCGGATTAGGGAATATCCGAACCTCGCTACATGCAGGTGTTATATCGCAACAGGTCATTGACCTGTTACGGAGCAAGAGTCTCGCATCTCATCTTCCCTGACCTGTTTTATAACATATGGAAACTAATAAGCTATTCACGCTTCTAAATCAATGAGGCGGTTAGTCAAGTCACGTCAAGTCACGTCAAGTTAATTCAAGTCAAAACCTTTATTTTTCTTCGATGCGCTTGTTCGGCCGCTTTTCAAAAAGGTCAATGTGGAGGTGTAGGTGTCACGGATAAGAGTAAGAGGAATAAAACCTTTTTACATGTACTTAACGCAGTAAACATCAATACAGTCATTAATAGTAAGTAGAAATGAGTAAATAAATACCTAAGTACATAAGTCAGAATCATGCCATACAGCACTATGGATGATAGAACGTGTAAAGGTAACACTATCCCATGGTTTTTCAAACAGGGCCTTGACACTAACGCCTGATGGAAGAGACGTGCAACAAGTGTCTGGTTGAGATACGCATCTTTAAAGCATTTCAACCGGGACAAGATGATGGAAGCAGCCTTAAATTGTAAAAAGAAACATCGTCATCCTATGGCCTTGATGCTAACGCCTGGTATGGAGATGTGCAACAGATGTATAGTTGGAATAGACATCTTTATAGCATTTTTAATGATGCATTTTATTGTAAAAAAACAACGTCACCCTATGCCTTGATGCTAACGCCTGAAGAGATGTGCAACAAATTTATAGTTGAAATAGACACCTTCAAAGCATCTTTAATCATAAGAAGATGATGAAAACTGCATTATGAAATATAGCACCATTCCATAGCCTCAAAACATGACTTGATGCTAACGTCTAATAAAGACATATGCGACAAGCTTATAGTTGAGATACACATCTTCTTAGAATTTTGAATCGTGTGGCTTGGTTTCATTCACGTGCGCCGCAGGCACGTGGTGATTTCTGCCTGAACACAAATGACAACAGACGACTTCTCACGACAAACACATCTGTCTGCTCTACTGCATAAACAAGTTTTTTTATCGTTACATGATTGTCCCAATCTATCATCATCATCATCATCATGGCGTGTACACGTGGAGGTTTCACGGATGTAAGATTGTCCAAATTTAGTTTGTATCAACCAAAAGTGACGGATGTGCTAGCGTTTGCCCTAATAAATACATATTATAATCATATGGCATCTTTAGTGGCCTTTGCGATGGTAATACGAGAGCACGCGGCGATGTGCGTGAGAGCATTGAATTGAAGGAAGATGTCGACGGACCAATTAACCTGAGTATTTTTACACGCTCAATGGGCAATCCACGCCAGTCACTTCCCATTGTGTGTGTGCGCGTGTCAGAACTAACGGATGTGGTTGTCAGGGAAGATCGGAGAGGGTGACAGATTGGGGACGATTGATGGCATTTACCTCCATGAAATATAGTGGTATAGTTAGGAATGGATGGTGTTTACATCAACAGTCATAATTTTTAGTCCCGCTTCTCTCTCTCTCTCTCTCTCTCTCTCTCTCTCTCTCTCTCTCTCTCTCTCTCTCTCTCTCTCTCCATATTAAGCTTGGGGTAAAATTTACAAAATGAGATGCAAACTATGCACATTATGACTTCAATTGCATAATAAATGAGGAAATTCTATAATAGCAGTGTTTTTAATAGTAGGGCGGTAATAGGTGTAACTGATGTTATGTATGGTGGGTGAGATATCAACTGCTATCAATTATGCAAATAAGGGATTAATTTGCATAATGAATAACAGTGAGAACTTGTTTGCCCCAGATCCAGGCTCGAGTGGTTTACTTCCGCTTCCGGTGGCATTCCTTTATTTAGTGAATTAATTTAGGGTACACATGAGTAATTCTTTTAACCGTGTAGAGTAGATTTACAAGGGAGCCTGTATGTTATGAGTAGAGAGCAAATGAGCCCCTATGATAACAGATGTTCCATTATATGGGTGTCGCCATGATGGCTTGTACATGCTGGCGAATATAACACCTACCACAAATGACCAGGCTGTTGATATTTTCCGTATCATCTTCGCCAGTGATGTTATGTTGCAATCGTGCTGCATGGCATTAATGTAGTATTCGTGATGGAAACTCTAAATATTTCATGAAGGAATAAGGTATCCAAACTCCGGTTTTGTGCGAGTTTTGTCCAATAGTATCGGTTATTTAGAGAACATATTAATCTCCTTTAATACAGGCAGGCACTAGAGGTGTTGCACACACTGGTGTATAGGTGAACAGGTCATTCGCCTGCTGTGGTGTTGGTGAACAGGTCATTCACCTATTGTAGTGCAGATGAATAGGTCAATCACCTGTTGGGCTGTCATTCACCTGCTGTAGTGTAGGTGAACAGGTCATTCACCTGCTGTGCTGAAAGTGAAAATGTCATTCACCTGCTTTGGTGTAGGTGAAAAGGTCATTCACCTGCTACTCTACACCTGCTGAAGATTTGAAGGTGATACTGGTACATGTCTCATTACTGATACTTTTGCCAGGTTTGGTGTGTGATATGTTGTCTGTAAACGGCGGATTGTCTTGATATGTTTTATGTGGCTTGATCTTGACGAGACCTCAAATGATTACAAAGTGGGCCCCCTGGCGGCTTGTTATGGTGCTGTAGCAGAACATTGGTTTTTAAAAATCTTTTTATCTGGTACTGGATACTTAAATGATACACTCACAAAATTGGATGGTAGATGAATCCTGGGCTGACAAAGAGGTAGCAGAGGTTTGGGCGTCCTAGCAGTTATATTGAGAGTGCAGGGGACTTTTTGTCGAATCAGCATAAACGGCCGGGCGGAGATGGTACTGACGGACTGTCATGATTTGTTGGTTGTAGATTGCTTAGCTTAGGGTCCTCATAGTTAGACAGACATGATGTTTTTGTGACGTAATTTGCATAATAGATGAGGGAAATTTGTAGCGGAAGTTCCATCTTTCGTATCTTTTAATCTTAGGATTGTAAGATCACCATATCCGCATGACACATACCACTTTTTTCAGCTGCATTTAGGACATACGGTGGATACCGCATCATACACCTACATTAAAATTCTCATGGCCGGCTTATAGCCTAGCATTAACAATAGAAACAGTAACAACAAGAGCGACGAGCATCCATCAGATAATTGACACAGGATCAAGCGAGATTCCAAATGCTGCTCTAAAATCTGCTGTGTGGAAGCAGATGATCCTCTTAGGAAGACATCTTTTACTAGAGACGAACATCATAATTATCACAAACAACGGCATCGATTTTCTGATGATGGTGGGGCTCTGAACTCAACAGCAATTATATAAGAGCAAATTCTAAACACTCCCTTACCTCCCAACCGCTTAAATTCCCAACCGCAATATTAAGTCCCGGTTACTTATAGTCGCACATGGCCTCCCGACCTTCCCACAACCATGGTTGGGAGTGGTTCGGGACTTAGATCAGCTCTGTTTGGCTGGTGTTCGGCGCGGTCGGCTGGTGTTCGGCTGGGCCAGCCGAATGTTTTGAAATTTGGCTGGTGGTTGGCTGGTAAGTCAGTAGTGGTCAGGGTGTGTTTGGGAGTCAAATTTGACCCTGAACCTGAAGCTAGTCAAACCTTGGCTGGCTATAGTGCTAGTGCCTAGTAGTGATCGGGAGCCATATTTAATGTGTAACCGGGCCTGGGCTTTAGGCTGCAAAAATGGTGAGAGTACAATTTTGCATACTTTAGAAATTTTGAAACCTGTTTGTTTTATCAAACTTCGTCTATTGATAGCAACGCTTCCAAGGAGACTGTACTTTTGTATCCGGCACTTAGAACTATTAGACCATTTGAAAAGTTCAACACATCGTTGCTCTCTTGCCTTGTTATATCTTGAGAAGTGTCGATGTGCGTCAGCTTCATCTTTTCTCAAGGACCTCAAAGGCCACCATGATATCCCACAACGTGCTCTTGGTTAATATTACTTACGTATATCCGTACTTTGAAGGATACGAACAAAGATAATTGCTCCCATGACGTTAGTTCCAGGATCTTCCCATGTGTCTGCAATCGCATTTATGCCATAAGAAGCTTTACATGATAAGTGAGAAACGTCGCTCAGTGAGTGGAATTCATCGGCGATAGGCCCTAACAGTGTCCTGTATATATTATGAAGAGAAAATGTGTAGTACTACTACGTATGTTTTGACTGACAGTGTCTCGGGGTCGATTCGTGTAGTGTTTGAAGACTTACCTCCGCGCATGCAATATTGCCACCTAGCGATGTTCATGAATATTACACAAGCTGTGGCTGTCTGGTAGACTGTTGCATATACTATGTGTATATTGCTGTAAGACATAATCCTGCGCAGGGCTATTCCACGACATACTTAAATGGCAAATTCATGGCATTGGTGTATGCCGTGAAATATCCCTGCGTATAGGAGGATCCTCATCAGTCGACGTGCTTACGCACCGTCGGGGTTATACCTCCCATTAAGGGGTAACATGCCCTTTCGTTGGCTGAAACAAGACGGGGATGCGCCAGGTGTCCCGTTCGGGTGAATGATGTAAATTGGCATATGGTTCATACGTGACGGAGGTTCGCGAGGCCTCCATTCGGGTGATTTGTAGTGAGATTAGATTTGTGACCATCGCACACCGGGGCATGCCCCTATTCTTTTCTGGCAGGTGTGGTGGGTTCTTTAACATGCGAGGGGTGCTATAAAAGGATGCTGTAACAGGGAAATGATTAATATAATGTGGCACGGGTGGCCGGAGAATAAAATAAGGTTGTCGTAAAGATATAACTTCTAGAGTGCATTAAATGGTTTGTTGAAATAAAACTAGCCTTTTGGGTCATTTCCAGTTGGCCAGTAGCATTTCTTTTATCTTACCAGAATCAGACTATTCATACCAGACTTATATTTCATATAAGAAAACAAGAGTTGTATTTATAAGTTATTACCACGAGGGCTGATTCCAACATGAAGCAATACATGAAAAGTAAACAGACTATGCAAGATAACAATGGTGACAAGTGGAACGAGTAAACCTTACACAAACTTTAACGCAATGGCACTATGCATACTTCAAATTTCACACGTACGTATCAAGCTATCAACTAATCTACACCCTCATCTTTGTGGACTCAAATGTTGTATTTGACAGAGGATAAGGACTGGTACGCACGACTATCTTGGTGAGAATACTTTCAAACGGCATCCGCAAATTTTCATCGGCTCTGAATGGGTGGTCACGTGACCTGTATGACCTTTGATTTCCAGGTCGCCTGACTGAATTTTGGTTGTCACTGACGTATATAAAGATTAATTCTTGGATAAACAAACATGTACCAGGGATTGCTTACAGACAGCCAACATAAAAGATAAAATAAAATATGGAAGATAGTAAGTCCACAGGATATACTTACAAACTCTGATACATTCACTAAAGGGTTTTTAAATATGATTTAGTTTCCAATTTAAAACTGTCCAAAGAAAATGAAACGCTAGGGGGCGCAAACTCATAAATTATGTATACTTAAAAAGGTTCTCTATGCAAATGAATATCGTTCCAGTCAGTAACATATCTAAACATGTCTGGACGTGTCCTTCAAGAGAGAATAATACAGAAACGTGTTTTTCATTCTAAATTATGCAAATTCGTTCCTCAAGTTCTTTACAATTACAAAACAACCAATAAAGTATAATCAGTCTTGCCCGCCCCAGTGATCCGAAGGCTGATATTACGCCTTCTTCCACTGGGTTCGAAACAGTTTTTAAAAGAGGTAAGGAGAGTTAGTTGCCCACCCTCCCCCATCTTTATTTACAAAAGAAGGTAAGGAGAGTTAGTTGCCCACCCTCCCCCATCTTTCTAATGGTTCAGTCAAACAAAACAAACACACAACACCAGTTGCTTGACGTACATGCAAATGAATTGAGGACTCCTCTTTGATATTTCACAGCTGTGTGCCGGATGACACAACAGTCTCGACCACAAGTTTGTTACAAGGTGAGTATTTTTATTAACAATTTAAGATAAACGAAGTATGTAATATGCTACACCAAACCATATGTCCTTCTTGTCTATACTCTTCTCCAAATATATCCTTTCTTCTCAACAGCACCACTCTCTTCTCAATCTTTACTGTCTCCTTCTCTTACATTTTCTTGTATTAACGTTGGGTAACCTAAATTCGTGGGGTACTTAAAGTCGGGATTTTTCGAAAACGGGGTATTTAGGGATATTTGCTAGATGCAACATCAGTAATACCGCTAGAAATGCAAACCTGACAGACTAACGTATTCAGAACACTGTCTGAAAACTTCGATAAGCATGCATTAGAAGGCGACGAGGACAAAAACTCTCCGTCCCTTATTGGAACAGTCTGAGGGCTTCGTGGGAGAAGCACACTACATCGTTGTCGGCTGGTTTATAAGACAAATGTCACATCCGCTTCCTGCTAAACACAATCATTTACAAGACAACTTATTTTCTTAAAATTGCTGACCTACAATTGGACTCTAAGTGTGATCAATCATCAAAACCCCTCTTTGTTGCTACAACCTACGGCTTGGTATTTTCCCGCCGCCATATCATTACCCAGAATCCTGTTGTCAAGCAGACGACAAAGGTTTGTGAGGAACACTTTTTTGTCTAAATGTTGCGTGTGATTGTGGACTGAGGACGATATTTTCCTCAAAGTTTGCTCCAAACACAACAAGGAATACATGGACATAGTAGTATTATCAATGCTACGGCATCCGGCTAACTTTCCATGAATAATGTACACGTTGCCATGACGGTGGATGTCGACTTTGACGTACTATAGCTACCGACTCAACACACGGGTTGTTCCCGTAGGCCTGATGTGTGCGGTATGGCCGTTTTTTCATGTATTTTCTTTACTTGGACACGTCTATATCCATAGCACTCTCCTCAAGCCAAGGATGGAACGAATAGCTGCTGTATAAAATGTGATTAGCGGTAAGATATTCAAGACGAATCTTCTCTCCCGAATTAATGTGCCCCCCCTGTCCGACAGCACCATAATTGTGCTTGCGGCGGACGGTAGTTTCAAGTTGAAATATTATGGTGTCAGCACGACTAGAGACAAAATCTACCATATATATGATTAGTGCAAAGATAGTACATGATACTGACAGAATAATAGAAAAAAAGGATGGTTTATTGCTCTGCTAGATTGATTTCAGTCAACCATTATCGGAAAAATCCCGAATTTAGGTTACCCAACGTTAACACAATCTCTTACACTGTCCCGATTTCTCAGAATTCCATACCTGACTTCAAATTGAAGCCTCTGTCATGTAAACTCACTCCTTTACCCTTCCTCCTTTACGCTTCCTCTGTAACCTTCTACATTTTGGCACACACAAACTCTCTAATCTTATTCTACTTATAATCCCTAGACTGTAATCCGTAACAAAGCAAGATGTAGTTTTACGTCATACTCAAGACGTTGGTTGAGTTTAAAACGTCATAACCAGGACGTTGGATGTAATTTTTTACGTTGTACCCAAGACGTGTCTCGGTGGCAGCTTACGCCATGCCCGCTTTGACATACATGCATAACAAATACACTGCGGGACCTAGCATTCTCTGTCTAGTTTGCCGCACACAGAAAAATGAAAAAGGCATAGTAGATTTAGTGACTAAGGTCCCCTCCCCCTTCGGTACATGTATTGGAATCTGAAACATAGTTTGTAATTTTTGATTTTAATCCATTTTAAACCTTTGACCCATCTGTTGTGGAAATCCTGAACTGACAATTTATTGTTTTCTATGTTGATTTTGTTTTTCAGGGGGGTTTTGAAAGCTGTGGCCGTTACCTCGGGTTTGATGACTCGCTTTTCATACACCATTTCGCACCTCTCCATCCACAAGAGTTGCCTCATGGAAGACGTGAGGTAAATCGAAATATGTTGTTTGTTCTTCGAGAGCGAATCAATGGAAGACACATTCTCCAAGAGGGCGAATTCTTTTGCTATTCTGAAGGTGTGGAAAACCCACCTCCTCATAAAACCTTCTAACCAAAACCAGCACTCTTCGGCTTTCTCACATTCGAAAAAGGCGTGTTCTAATGTTTCGCTCTTTTTACATCTTGGCCAATTGCATCCGTTTTCTTTGATTAAGTTCCAGAACCTGAGTGTACTCTTTGTTTTCATAATTCTATGTGCGATCTTGAAATTTGGCAGAGCATCACTGTGAACGAATTTCCAGATTTTTGACCAGTTCCTAGATGGATTTGGCGCTACGACTTTAAGCGTTTGAGAAATTGAATTAAGACCAAGCTTATATAACTCGAGCAAAGAAGTAGTTTTCCAATCGATGTTGGGATCCAACTCGTTATAGTGTTCAACTAGAACTTTAAAATTCTGTTGGGTCTTAGGCCAAGAGATGGAATGAGGCACTTAATTGTCCCAAGGGACTAATCCGAGTCTATGCAAGAATAGTCCAAGCCAGTATTTGGATATCAAAACCCAAGCCATATTATCTTTTTCGAGAAGATGTTTAAAAGACAGGGCAAACATTGCCTTTGCCTTTTCTGGTACATGTGTTATGTCCAGCCCCCCATTTTCTTTCGGAAGACATAAAGTTTCTCTTTTGACCTGTTCGGCTTTTCCAACCCATAAGAATTTAAAGAGTGATTTTTGTATCTCTTTTTTACAACTTGACGGTAACCTAAAGACTGGAGCAATACACCAAAGTGTTGGGACCAGTACTGTATTTATAATAACTTTCCTTCCTTCAAAAGTTAAAGTATTATCCTGCCATTTGACCACTTTTTCTTTAAATTTTGAGACCCTGTGTTGCCAATTCAATAATTCAAGATTCCCATTTCCGAAGAAACCCCCCACTAGCTTAATAGTTTTATTTGTCCATTGTTTCAATTTAACAGGACCCACCCCTCTTTCTTTCCATTTGCCTAACCAAACTGCTTCTGTTTTTCCTTTGTTTAATTTTGCACCCGATCCCTTTTCATAAATAGTTATATCCTTAAAAAATTTAATAATAGAATCGTCCGTTGTAACCAAAACACTCGTGTCGTCTGCAAACATATCAAGTTTCTTCTCAATTCCACCCGGCAGTTCTAATCCTTTTATGTCCTGATCTTGTCTGATTAAACAAGCTAGAGGTTCTAACGAGATGATATATAAAAGGGGCGATAAGGAACAGCCCTGTCTCACTCCCCTCTTAAAATCGATTTTATTACTTAGTTGTCCATTGACTATAATTTTACAATATGCTTCCTTATACAAAGTTTGAATGTAACTTCTGAAAATTTGTCCAAAACCCATTTTCTTAAGAACACTATCAAGGTAAAGATGGTTAACCCTATCAAATGCCTTTTCCTGGTCCAAGGAAATAATCACTCCTTCTTGGTCCTTATGATTTATGTATACAACAATATTCTTGAAATTTAAAAAGTTATCAGTAATAGTTCTTCCGAGGACGGCACACGATTGGTCTTCATGGATGACATATTTTAAGACGTGTTTTAATCTGTTAGTAATAACCTTAGAGAGTATTTTGTAATCTACATTTAATAAGGATATTGGGCGTTTGTTTTTAACATCCAATGGATCACCTCGTTTACTCAAAAGAGTTATTACGCTTCCTTTTTGTGAATGGGAAAGCTCCCCTTTATTTAAACCTTCATTAAATATTTCAGTGATGTTATGTTTCCATTTATCCCAAAAAGTTATATAGAATTCTTTAGTTAAACCATCTTCCCCAGGAGTTTAGTTATTGCTTAATCCTTTTAAAGCGTAGAAGAATTCATTCTCGGTCATAGGAGATTCTAAATTCATCATCTCGTTTTCAGGAATACTGTCTTTCAATCAATTCAAAAGTTGTTGTTGTGAATCATTAGGCTGCACCAAGTAATTTTTATGGATGACGTCCGCGCGCGCATTGATTTTGGTCTGTTCAAAGAAAAAACAAACAAGAAATTCCGCTCACTGTAACTATGACCAAAGAGTTACGACAGTGTCGCAAATCGCAAGATCAACGTAAAATTTTTCAGGCGAAATGCATAAGGTTGTGGCTACTGTCAGGATGATCCTGTATGCAGTAGAAAAATCTGCACTGCTGTCAGGATCATCCTGTCAGCAGTAGAAAAATCTGCACTGCTGTCAGGATCATCCTGTATGCAGTGCAAAAAAGTCTACTGCTGACAGGATCATCCTGTATGCAGTGCAAAAATTTCTACTGCTGACAGGATTCTTCCTGTATGCAGTGCAAAAATTTCTACTGCTGACAGGAAAAATTTTAAGCCAATCAGAGCTCGCAAAAAGATTGCCCGCGCGAAAGGACTCAGCGAGGAACATGGCGGCAGCCATGAAGGCTTGAGATAAGTTTTCCAACTGGGTGGATTTCCAGGCCGCCCTGTTACTGAATGAGTACCAAGATGCCAGCAGTAAACTAGAAATGACTCGTAATGATAGAGCACAACCACACCTGTCTGATGAAGTCATGGGATTTATTGAACAATTGGTATTAGGATCCAGTGGGAGGGGGGTGGATTCCTTCTATTAAAAGTGCGTTTATCAAGCTGTCGATTCGACGGATTCAAAAATTTCAAAAAGGATAAAATAAAAAAGAGTCAGTTGTGATAACGAAACGGCTGTTACTTGTACGTTGTACGTTATCTAGTAGTTCAGCTCAATTAATAGAGGGCTAGGATGGGAGTATCAGTACCCAGGAGCATGTCAGAAATTTGGCACCTAGCATCGATGACATTTGAGATAAAACATGACTATAATCACGATCCGAAATATGCCCCATGAATAGGTTAAGCCTAGCTGAAATTATTAAATTAAAATTGCCCGGTTTCCAGCTCATGCGTTCGCCGGATCCGATCGGATCGCGCTGATATCACCTGGTAGGTCCTTAGATACGCTGTGATGATGGCCGAAATCTTGAAACACCTAATATCTGCTGTTACCGTAGCAATTACATATGCTAGCTTCTGATTGGTTGCGAAAATGCATTGAAAAAAAAGGACGATCCTGCCAGCAGTACAAAAATTTGCACTGCATACAGGACGATCCTGACAGCAGTGCAAATTTTTGTACTGCTGGCAGGATCATCCTGTATGCAGTGCAAATTTTTGCACTGCTGTCAGGATCGTCCTGCCAGCAGTGCAAATTTTTGTACTGCTGGCAGGATCGTCCTGTATGCAGTGCAAATTTTTGCACTGCTGGCAGGATCGTCCTGCCATTAGCCTTAGGCAATGCATAAATAAGGAAGTGGCTACTGACAGGATGATCCTGTCAGCAGTAGAAAAAATTGCACTGGTGACAGGACGATAGTGGAAATATCTGCACTACTGACAGGATCATCCTGTCAGCAGTGCATATTTTTCTACTGCTGACAGGATCATCGTGTCAGCAGTGCAGATTTTTCCACTCCTAGCAGCGGAAATTTTTCTAAATATGTAAGCATAAAAGTGAAAAAGGGCGGCAACGTTGTTGTGGATTGGTACGCTCTCGATGTCGGTCAGGGAGAGCTGACGTTCGCGCAACTGTATGAGAGACTTGTAGCGGCGAGCCAGTGAGTTTCGGCCGTACAATTTTAAGCAAGTCTTGTCAAGATCAGCTACAGTGTATTTCTTTTGCAATGACGAGAAGATTGGGAGAGGCATTGAAGTTTACCCCGGCCTGCAGGTGGGGCAGGCAACCAAGCAGTTCGGGTGTTTTATCCGCATGGAGGCTGACGAGACAGCTGCCACAACTGAAGCTCCTAGGCCCAAGTCTGTTTTTGAGGTATGAAAAGTTCCGTTCTTTAGTCTGTTTTGGATCAAGTACCATGTACGAAAAAATCATAATCCGGGAAGGGGGAGTGTAAGATAAATGCATTCATGTTATCTGCATGGATAATGATCATTTATTTGTTTCTGGTTATTCATACTTGTTAGGGAAATATGTGCTTTTTTCATTTCGATCATTTTTGGTTCTTGAATAATTGCTATTATTCATTAGTATTTCTAAAGCATAGGTAGAAATGTAGTAATGCATGCGAAGAGTTAATCAGCAACTAATTTTGCCTTTTTGATATACTATGTTTCTGCAGGCCTGCAAAATAAATGGGATATGGAAAGAAACAGGACAGGACAAAAACTGCTGTTCAACTTCAAGTGATTTATTCAAATTATTGCTGTTTTCATGATGAATAAAAATATTGTTAGTTGTTACACTGTGTTCTCTCATTCAATTCTGTCATAACGTGTCGTCGACTATTATATTTCAAATCTAGGCATCTTGTTCTTTTCGGCCCTTTTTTTTTTCGTGCTCTCGCATTAGATTTAGGGTCTCCAAAGGACGTCATCCATAAAAATTACTTGGTGCAGCCTTATCAAGGTTTTCTTTATTATAAAGATCTTTCTAAAAATCTTCAAAAACGTCTTTTATCTCATCTTGGGACTAAACAACCCGACCGTTCTTATCCTTTATTTCCTCTATGATTTTCTTTTTTCCCCCTCTGTGTTTCCTTGGACAAGAAGAATTTTGTTGGTTTCTCACCTTGTTCTTCCCATAATATTCTTGCACGAATTATTGCCCCTTCATTCTTTCAGGACTGAATCATATAACTTATCGTACATACTAGTAAGATTTTAATATTTTTTTTGCCATACGGCCGCCATTTATACCTGCCAAACAGGACAGTACGGCATGTACACTTTCTTCTGTGGGCCCAACATAGAAAATACTGAACGGTTGCAAAATAGTGCAATGTAGATTGATATTCAACCATGCAAACGATGTGGTAAAATAGTATAAAGTTTTCCTTTAAAAGTTGATTTTTTGTAATGGACACGAATCGTTAAAAATGTCTTGCTTATACAACACTGGGATATGTCGCAATGCATTACTGTTATATATACTATCATACCAGTAGTTCACTTCGGAAAAGCCGTTCCACCGGGGCATTTCCGGCGGCATCCGAGGTTGCATGCCCTGTCAGGTCCCCATAAATGGCCATATTACATATATTACCACATAATTACACAAAAGGAACTGATTTTGTTGAGAAAATGGACAAAAAGGTGCCGTGTAGTGAGAATTAAAGGTTAGGTACCTTTAAAAAACACGCCACTCAGCCCTGCCTACGTGGCTCAGTTGGTAGAACATGGGGAGTGTACTCATGGTGGGGACTGGAAGGTCCCCGGTTCAAACCCCGGTATAATCTTTTCTTTTTCTGTTTTTATCTTCGCCGAGTACTTGTACTCGGAGAAGATTATGTTTTCGGTTGAAAAATCTGTTGGGTGGGTCTGTATGTATGTCAGGAGCATAACTCAAGAAAGCTTCAATGAATCTTATTGATTTTTGGTAGGTGTGAAGTGGTTGTGCAAAGGAAGGTCAAGTTCGAAAATGGTTTACCTTGCGTTTTTCAACAGTACTGCAGCGGACTTTGTATTTTTTGTGTTTGTATGTAGGCAAAAAAGTGACGGAAACGTAAATGGATCTTCATGATTTTTTGCAGGTGTGTAGATGTTGTAATAACGGGGGTCAAGTTCAAAAATGATTCCCCTGGCATTTTCCGTCGGTACTGCAGCGGGCTTTGTGTGGATGTGTATTTGTATGTCGCCAGCATAACTCGAGAAACTGTTGATGGATCTGTATGATATTTAGTGGATGGGTAGGATTTACAGAAAGGAAGGTCAAGTTCGATAATAGGCCTTCTAGCGGGTACCTAAGGTACTGCAGCGGAGCTTAAAGATTTTGGGGCATATTTTCTTAAAGTGCTATGGTCATGATTTTTGTGTGGTAGATAGTTCATGCCACAGAAAGTAAGTTCTGTAAATTTGGCTCCCCTAGCGGCTTGTTTAGAACTACAGTGGGTGTTTTTGTTTTGACATTCGGACAGGAATAACTTGAGAAGGGGTCGACAGATCGACGTGATGTTTGGTATGTAGAGAGCTCAGATGGTACTTTACATAATCAATGACTTATTGTGCAAATCAGGAGCTTATTTGCATAATTAGTAAGGAAAGTTTGTTAACCCACTGCATTTCATTATGGGACATGGGACAGTGTCAGGTCATGTAAACAGATGGCGTTGCATACACGTACAGTCATGTAGGTCAAATAAATAAACAGATGAGGCACCCACTTTTCTCCAAGCAGAGATGTTGGTCCAGCTGGTTTTTAACGTATTCAGTGCATGCATGGCTGAAATAACTGAAAGAGGACAAAATAGAAATCCTGACAAAAACACCTAAAAACACGTTAAAAACCAGCCAGACCCACTCCTCTGCTTGGAGAGTACACTGCACCAAAACTGCACCACTGCTAGGTGCGGAAAAGTCACATGCACTATGTTTTCAAGATGTGTATGATATGGAATAAAGATTTATTCTATTCATATATATTGACTGTGCCATTTCATCATCACTTTTAACTTACAACACTGCAATATCGAAACTTTATGGCCCATATAATATCAACATACATGTACTCATATTTTTGTCATGACCAGTTATAACGTATATCAGCACACTAGACAGATATAATAGTCCTGTACCACCAAATGATTTTTAACCCTTCCTAGACTGGACTCATTCGCCCCGTCATAACTTCCAAATGGTATGGTGCATGATCAAATTTGCAGGGGGTGATAAGAATATAGATATTAATCACTCTCCATAATAAGCCTTGATTATTTGGCGAAGATAATGTGTTCGTGGAACTCTACTTTTTTAAAACTTTTTATACAAGGAGGAAATTTTTTTTTTTTCTGGCGTGTTCTTCATCTTTTTCTTCTTCTTCTTCCTCTTTTGCATAATTTATGCAGGAACTTGTATATCCCATACGATAAACGTTACAGATGTCATATATGATTTGTAGGTGCCTTTAGGAAAGGTGAATGCACCACATACATTATGCTAATGATCTCATTGGCATATTTTATGCTAATGAGTCTAATTGGCATATTTTATGCAGAAACTTTCATTTCACTTCTTCCAAATGCGCCCAAGTCAGCTTTTTTTTAAAAGCTTTCTTGAAGCTGACTTTGAAAACAGTTTATACCAAACTTCATTAAACTGAATAAAACTTAACACTGCACTTGTGCAATTTAGTTCTTTTTACAAACTATACTTCAACCGTTTCATCCCCAACACAATGAGGTCGTATGGCAAGCTTTTTTTAGAAGCTCTTGTTTGTAGGATAATCGATCTATTAGAAAGTACTATACATGTCAAACGATAACACTTGTCTTCAACACTCATATTTTTAAATGCATCTGATGTCACAATTTGTCACAAACACAATGACATTTACATTTCTAAAGGCACTAAAACACTTCAGCACATTGACTGCAATGTGCCAGCTACCAACACCATTTTAAACAACATTTGTTTTGTTTAATTGTTCTCTTTGAACGACCTAGGACCTAGGAAAAATGTTGTGTTTCCGGTTACCCGACCGACCTTTGTAAACTGCCTACCCTTGCCTTTTTGGCGTTCATCCGCTGGCAAGGGACAAACACATTTGATCTGACATCTGAGTGATGAAAACTTGTAGAATCGTTTTTCAACATGATATTTGCCGTTATGTTGCAATGAAAACTGTGCTTGTACAAAGTATATGATTGTGAATAACTATAACATGATGTTGAAAATACCAGTGTCAGTTTTACATTTATATACAGTAGTTTTGAATCACATCAGCAGAAAAAAAGATAATCAATACCTATCGACTACCTACCTGCCCTGTATCTTATTTGCAGGACCGGAAACTTACATTTAGTGTTCCTAGGCCTTATCACAGGTTACAAGACGTTTGGTAGACATGAACACCCTTTGTCGTGAATACGCTTCTTTCTTTCAATCAACATTTTACGAGATAATAACATTTGAAGAAGACTGTATTGATCCGTATACATGTACGTTCATATCTCTATTTCTATATCTATGCCGTTTGTACCAATGACACTTAGTTCAGTGTATACATGTCAGGTAGGTTGATACAGAATAACAGAGATATCCTTTACACCACATGCTTTTCCATTATATTGTTACAACCTTTATTTGTTTTGGCATGTAGTCTGCTAGTGTGCTCGAGATAATGAACTTTTTTACACCGTATAGTTCGTGTAATTCAGAAAAATCTTCTTGGAATTGTGGAAGAGGTCATCACTGTCGTTGGCTTTTGTAGATCTGCGCTAATTGGGCTTTCTCCAAGCATCTGGGTTACGTGTTGTTTTGACTTTATCTGTCTAGCGGCTTGTTCGAATTACGGCGGTACTTCAGAATGGCCTTTCTGTTGACATTCGCCTTGATTTTCAGTGAGATGTTTCCCCCTGTGATCTCATTGTCGGATCTGCGCACTAGGGAGTCCCGAAACCGTTTGCGCAAGCTCTTGTTGAAGTACCCATAGAGCAGTGGGTTCACACAGCTGTTAGAGAAGGCCAACCAATGCGCGAAAGGGTAGACATAGTCGTGGAGAATGATCTTCTGTGGAGGGGTCAGCTCGCCGAAATCTTCCACCATCCAGCAGGCGTAGAGAGGGATCCACGACAGAGTGAACAGCACGATGACGATGACGAGCATCTTGGTGACCTTGTTGAATCGCTGGGAGGCGTGCATGGTGTTGTTGGTGCTCTTCCTGCGGCGGAGGGTGACGGCGACCATGAGATAGAGGCAGGCCGAGATGACGAGCGGCCCCAGGTAGCAGCAGGCCAGCAGGGCGGCGCTGTATGCCTGCTGCTGGGTGTAAGAAGGCCAGAACTCCTGACAGACTTTGATGTGTCCACCGGGCAGCAGGTGGCTGATCTCCTCTCTAACGATAGCCTGGGGAACCATGACGGAGACGGCAGACACCCACACACCGGCCAGGATAGAGGCCCAGTACTTCACGGGAGCCTTGCTGTTGCTGGGGTGAATAACCAGTCTGTACCTGAACAAGAAGTAAAACAGGAAATGCAAATGATATTTCAGTTTTGTAACTTGATTAAATAAGAAGACGAAGTCCATTTTCTTCTAGTTCATTTAGTGAGGCTACAGCAAGTAAATGTTATCAATGACATCAGCTCATTAATTTTTGCCTGATTTTGAAAAAAAAGAATATCCCCCCTCCGGAGATGGTCAACATAACGAGACAGGCAGTGGAATGAGAACAACGCACTGCCCACTGCCTAAAAAGGCTATAGGGCTAGCTCAACCTAAGCACACTGTTCTCTGTGTGTGGAAATGTAGAGTTACAAACTTGAGTGTAGTGCCCCAATGTCCTTGTCTGTCAAAAAAAAAGCAAAGCCAATGCCTATAATTATACGGTTTGTTAATGTAGCATTAATGTACTGACTTACATGTAGAGCACGATGAAATCCCTGACTGAAATTTCGTCACTTTTAAATGATAGACGAGCTTCTATTGTGTTTAAATTCCCACGTTAATGTTTCAAGAAAGCATTCGTGCTGCTGGCTTGATGGCGAAAGTAAATGCATTTGCTGCGGATAACAACATCCGTTCTCCTTATTTCATATACTTAATACAGTCACAAAACAGCCCCGGGTTCGAATCCCCCGACGTCTCCGATGTTGTGCTCTTGGGAAAGACACTTTACACGACTTTCCTCACTCCAGGTGTAAAATTGGTATATTGTTCTCTGTACGTGGTACTGTTGAAATAAGTTATGAAAAACTCGAGTGCACGTGCAACGTCGTCCTTGTCTGTTCAAAGGCGAAGTAAAAAAATCACAAAACGTCTTCGTCTTAATGGTGCTCTGCCTAAGGCATATGCCTGAATACGCTTGGGGTGCTGGTGTTTTAGCTGAATGCTTTAGCATTCGAGCGCAGAAAAGACGTTTATCTTTCCTACTCAGGTGCCTGCTATGCCCGTCACAGAAGGTCATCAGCACATCCTGACGTATTCACGACATTGAGACAATATTCACGACATTAGGTCATGTTCAATGGACCATCTAGCCTATGGCATTTGTAACTTTTAAAGGTCTTCAGGCTTTACGAGTTGCTCGGGATTTAACGTTTTTGTTCGTCATTCTTGTGGCAAAACTACCATTGAGACATGTTTTCCTTCCTACTATATACCATAAGCCATTAACGTCGTCTAACATTTCAAAGCACTTAAGTCACGGACCTCTCCACGAGAGCTCTTGGCATTTTCAAAGTCTTTTGTGCTCTCAGGTAAATCCGGATGTTGCATCTGCTTATGAAGCATGTTGGATGTTGTGATGTTGAAGAGCAAGTCTTGGCGTGGAGCAAGCATACTGTCATTTCCGTGAAAAAGGAGACATTGTTTTGGGTATGTCTGTTTGTGTATGTGTGTCTGTCTGTCTGTCTGTGTGTTTGTGTTTCCCTTAGTTAAGACTAGTGTTTGGGCTTGTATTGACTATGAGGTGAGTATCAAGTGTTGCCATGTGCCTAACTAATGCAAAACAACTACCACCATGACAAAAAAGGTATATCAACAACAACTACATCAGAGTGAAAACGGAGAAACCACTAACAACAACCACTACAGAATCTTAGATGTTCTTATAAAGGCAACGTTTTTTCCAAACTTTTTGTTACGCACGCTCGCATTAGTTTGGTGGTTCCCAAAAGATGCCATCCATATAATGGAATCAACATGGCCCGCGCCCTAGGCCCGGCCTAATGGACGGGTACGCAGGACGGCTTTGCGTTGGGGAATGGTATTTTGACCAAAGATATATTATAGAAGTCCTAGTTTTAACTGATCCAAATCGGTATGCAGGATAAAAGGCAAAGTGAGGCAAATTAAATACAGCATTTGTCTAAACCTACATCGTACAGAAGCAATGCAACTCTGAAGTACTTTGGAACCCAACAGAGACCATACTATTAGACAAACTGGTTAAACGTTACCGACAGGTTTCCTCATGATTTGATTTGAAATCTCTCATTTTTCACGATGACGAGTTAAAAATCCTGGTTTCAACGAGCTCGCGACAAACCAACAAATGCCAAGAATTCTGGCTTACTTCTGCGGGATTCTGGGAACTTTAACCAGAATATGGGCAAACTATATGTCATATCATAAAATGATATATGTTTCCTTTAGTTACTGGTGTTCTGCATCATGACGTAACATTATCTGTAACATACAACGTTATTGAAATGAACGTCATTTTTCCGCATTTAGAGGGTCTTTCCGGATATATAGCGTCGTGTGTTAACTCTGGAAACAACTTTTAGCACACGAAAGTTCATCCTTGAAGTGTGAGTATTCAACCTTACCTGTCGTACGCAATGGCCATCAGAGTGAAGACAGATGCCCCCACGGCTACGCCCTGTGCCAGCGGGATGAACTTACAGGCGAATGGACCCAGAGATAGCACTGTGAAGAAAAGGAAAGGAACGGAGCGTGACCAACATGGAAACGCATTTATAGTTTACGCTTCCCCGGTTGCCATTCTTAAACGTCTGCAGGATGATGCACTCTGGAAATAAGAGGTCTTTACAACCGTACGAAATGACAAGTAGATCTAGATATTCTTCGTCACGTTACGTCATGGGGGTTGGTCAATGTCTTACGTAGTGAATGCAACTTTTTATTCAATAAGACGACAGGGAGAATGCATATGGTACTGCCTCGAGAGCGAAATACGGACCAAATTGAATAGAAACACGAAATCATTATGGTACGCAAACATGAAGAATATGTTGAAATTCCACATCAGGCATTTCTACCTCATGGAAAGCCTACAGGATTACAAAAATTAAAAATTACCCAGAAGTAATGCATTTCTTATTCTCTTTTCATTAGATGACAGATCGCATAGACAGAATTTCATAGACAAAGAACGAATTTTGTTGACGTTTTGTGTGTTTTGTTTACTTTTAAATTATAATTTTTCATCCTGCATTATATTCCAATTACAAAAGAAAAGGTCAAAGAAATCCAGTTTTGGTTGCTCAAGAGTCGCTAAGCGACCGCAGTCCATTGGGAAGAAGGCCTAAACCCCCTTTCAACTAGGGCGCAGACCTCACTGCGACCGCACTGCAACCGAGTGATTTGACTGAGCGCTCAACGACTCCCATAAATAAAACGAATATTTTTACGCTTTGTATGTTTTGTTGTCTTTTCAGTCATACTTTGAAATTCAGCATGATATTCCAATTACGAAATAAAGGGTTTCATAAATCCAATTTTGGTCACCACGAGATCGCCGTCTAGTGGAATGGGAGGGGGGGGGGATTACATGACGAGTGTGGGTGTGAGGTGATATGTGTACTAGATATACAAATGCTACGGTCACATCTGCACCGCTGCCCGTAGGGGGTGTAGTCCCGCCCGGGCCCCGAAGACAGAAATTTGTCCCGGTAGACTATCGGACACCGGATTGTACCTCTTGTTGTTCTCACCATTAGTTCACGGTGCTCATTTGTCACTGTGTCCCGCGTTGATTTTAGCTCTGTGGTAAAAACTTCCAGGGCCCCGGCCGTTCTCAAACTAGCTCGGTAGCCGCCATGTAGGAGTAACGCCCGAAACTTAAACAAGAAAGGCAATAAAACGTATTGAACGTATTGCCATGGCGACGATTGAGAGGCTATATGTAAGTAGTGTTAATGAATAACATTTTTAAGCCATGTTTTGACACATTGCAACTAAAGTGCCAGGCCGCGTGGATAATGGTTAAAATGTATCTACTTATTGTTGGACAGCCAAGAGACATTTTGACTTCTCCACTAATTTATTGATGAATTCGAATCCTTGGTTCAAACAATCCTTTAGACAGAACCTGGAGTTTCATTCTGAGAAATGCTCTAGCACAGAGACAGCATTAGTGGTTGGTCCCAAGTAGTAATACATCCGTGACGGTAATTTCTAAACAGAGCCAGATGAGCGGTCAAGGAAACGGGCCGCCTCACACACGGAAAGAGAGGGCGGGAGGCTTATCCTCCCGGGAGATCTTGTCTGACCTCCTATGGAATCTCTGACTGGTTTCTACTACGCATGCGAGTAACATTCCACAAATACCAATCCGGCATAGCTGGGACATACGGAATTCTTTGGAACTAAATACATAATATGACTGTTTGGCGCGCTCCTAAAGCGTCGCCAAAAAAGCCCGTGAACAGAGCCTCTTTCTTCAATTGTGACCGAAACATTAGCTGGGGAAAATGATTGATGCGACACAAATAAATGGATTGCATCTGATTTATTTTAGTCCGTTACATAGCCTGATCTCAGTAAGTCGAGAAAGAAATAGGGTGCTCTTGTTTAAGATGGGCGCCAGGACACATGGATCGATCAGATGTAGGTACGAGTAGCATAATCCGTGTGAACGAAATAAGGAAACATTCCCGTGAGTAATTTCACCAGGTTGGTGAATGACTGTACTGATCAGCAAAGTTCTTTATTCACAAAATGAACCGACGTTTCGAAGACCGTCTGTCATATTCATCATGGCAGTATATGACAATACTTTACATTTGGGACCGAATTATCTCACCATTGTCGCTTAACAGTATCTATGTACAGTATATGACAATACTTTACGTTGGGACCGCATTGATAGCAGTGATCTTTAGCTGCAGTGCAAAGTGATCCAGTCAGAAATGTCCTGATGAAGATGACATCTTTATTTCCCCTTTATTTCCCCTGTAGACATTGATGATGACAGTATTATAGCGATCAAGGTCGTATCAGGTGAGAGCCAGCTATTGGTTGTCTGTGTTTATATGCCATGTGATTCACCTGCAAATACTGATGTGTTTCTTGAAAAACTTGGTAAGATTGATGCTGTTATCAATGATTGTAACATGTATGCCTCTGTGATACTTGGGGATTTCAATGCTTCACCTACGAATAGATTTGGTACCTTAGTTAGGGAATTTTGTGAGGATTCAGGTCTGCACATCTCTGACGTTGAACTCCTACCTCATGACACTTATACATATCTTAGTGATGTTCATGGTACAACTTCCTGGCTTGATCACTGCTTAGCCAGTGATACTGCCCATAAGAATATCTCTAATATTGAGGTTTTACATGACTTTGTCTTATCTGACCACTTTCCGCTTAGTATTACCCTAAATGCTGAGTTTCCTATCCTCACAGAGGTTCCTAATGTGTCCAATCCCCAGAAAATTATCGACTGGGCCAATGTAAATCAAGACCAACTGGATGCATATACCTCCACACTTAATAATAGTCTGTCATGTATTGATCTGCCTGTGGGTGCTCTTATTTGCAGAGACCCTAATTGTATGGATGCCTCCCATAAGAATGCAATCAACCTGTTTTCCCGCCAGCTGATTGCGTCCATGAAAGAATCCGCAAATATTTCGATAACTTCAAAACACAGCTGTAAACATTTCAAACCTGTTCCAGGATGGAATGACATCGTTAAAGATTTGCACTCTGCTGCCCGAGAGGCGTATATTCTCTGGCGGGAATCGGGTCGTCCTCGATTTGGCCCCATATTTCTACTTATGTCTAAATCTAGGGCCAGATTTAAACATGCTCTTAGAAAGTGTAGATTACACGAGGACTTGGCTAGAGCGGACGCTACTGCTAAAAGTTTGAATTCTGGAAATTACCGGGAATTCTGGAGTAAGATAAGAAGTTCCAAATCCTGCCATACTGTGTTACCCAATACCATTGATGGTTCTTCTGGTGCCGAGAATATTGCAAACCATTGGAAAGAACATTTTGAGACCCTCTTAAACTCTGTTGATAACCAGACTCACAAGTCGGAGGTGGTCTCTGCTCTGACTCAGGCAATCCCTTTTGATTACGGTATGCAAATCTCCGCACCAGAACTTGCTGACATCATTAAGGATTTGCCCAATGGTAAGGCCTGTGGATCTGATGGTATTAGAAACGAGCATTTGAAGAATGCTGGTCCTAGCCTCTCTATCCATTTGTCATTGTTGTTCACATCCGCCATTGTTCATAACTTCATTCCGGATACCTTGTTAGACACTATTATTGTTCCTGTGGTGAAGAACAAGTCTGGTAATATCTCCAGTACCGATAATTACAGACCTATCGCGATCACTTCTGCCTTGTCTAAAGTCCTGGAGGCAGTCCTTCTTAACCGTCTGAAGCCTTTTCTCCTGACCTCTGATTCCCAATTTGGTTTTAAACCTAAACATGGGATAGACATGTGTGTTTTTATGTTAAAACAAATAATTGAGTATTACAGAAGGTTAGGCTCTCCTGTATTTGTTTGCTTTATGGACGCCTCCAAGGCTTTTGATCGTGTCAATCATTGGTCATTGTTTAAAAAATTACTTGATAGAAATGTTCCATTGTACATTGTTAGATTTTTATTCTTCTGGTACAAGAACCAGACGATGTGTGTGAGATGGGGTTCAATTCTATCCCCCCACTTCTCTGTATCAAACGGAGTGAGACAGGGGAGCCTCCTTTCCCCACATTTGTTTAATGTGTATATGGATAACCTGAGTATACGGCTGAACAATGCCAAGGTTGGCTGTCATTTGGGAGGGGTCATTGCAAACCATCTCCTTTATGCAGACGACTTATGTCTCATATGTCCTAGTGTCAAATCTCTACAGCGTCTGGTAGGATTATGCGAAGACGTCGGCTTTGAGAACGATATAGTGTTCAATAGTAAAAAAACATGTTGTATGTATTTCCCTTGTGCACGTTTGGCACTTAAGTATCCACCGCCACATGTAAGGCTTTATGGTGTAAAGCTCAAGTATGTTACCGCATTTGTGTACCTGGGCATACAGTTGAACACTACACTGAGCGATGACGACTGTGTACGTGCCCAGCTGAGAAGCCTGTACAGCCGTGCAAATTGTATTAGACGAAAATTTTTCCACTGTTCTACACCTGTCAAGAAAAACCTATTCATGACGTACTGCGGCCAACTGTTTGGCGCGCAACTATGGAACTCTACTAGCTCAAGTGTTCTCTCTAAATGCCGTGTTGCGTATAACAATTGCTTCCGTATTATTATGAATCTGCCACGACGGTGCAGTGCTAGTGGAATGTTTGTACACTTCTTGACCGACACTTTCGATTCTAGGCGAAGAAGGGTTTGCTACTCTTTCTTAAATAGATTACGCTTGTCAGAGAACAGTATGATTAGGAGCCTGTTAGTATCTGACGCCTACTACAGGAACTCATATTTCCGTAATATGTACGGCCTACTGTGCATCTAGTTTTGTTTTAAACCTCTCTGTGTTTGTATGTCATTTGATGTTTGTGTTAAGTCTATAACACTTTTAGCTATGTATTATGTTCCTATGGGTTTGTTTTTTTTTATACCCGAAATAAAGAAATAAAGAAAGAAAGATGACAGACAGTCGCCGAAACGTCGGATCTTATGAACTATGTAGTTCTGGAAAAGAACTTTGCTAATGAAGGAAATATAACGTTCATATATCTGAACAACAAGTAAAAACACAAAAAATAGGTATATTGTTCTCTGCACATGTCATTGTTACAGTAGGTTATAAAAAACTTCAGGGCAGTGCCACGTCGTCCTTGTCTGTCAAAAAGCGAAGTAAAAAAGAGTGCAAACTCGACTTAAGTCGATAAAAGAAACTCCAAATATCCTCGACTTAAGTCAGCTTACCTATTTCCAGAACATTTACAGACCGGTGCTTTATACGACAGCGTGCGATAAAGCAAGAGTGGCGGCTGTGGTGGCCCGCATCGATGCACCCGAACTTCGGGGCGAATCAAAGAAGGAAGGTGCCCGGAATAGCGCCTTATTAAAGCAAGGAGGTTAAAACAAGACCTCCTTGATTAAAGGCACATCTGTGACTTGTTACTTGCCCATGCATACCTGCATTAAAGGCATTGCGATTGCTTGGTTGATGCAGCTTATATCTAACACCTGCTATTCGTACGACAGATAAGCTGCGTAAGGTCAACGGAAATTGCTTGGGGAACAGCATTATATGTGATGGCTTAAAAGCCTTCCTACGTTTTCTGAATACAATCAGTTGATTAGAAAACGACGTCATTGAAGAACCTTGAACAGATTTTGAGATACTTTTCTTGTTGAGTCCGTTTCTTGTACATAATTGATACTAGCTACCTTACACACTTTGTTTAGATTATGTTTTTCCTTTTTATTAACTGTATTTGGACTTAGTCTTTAAGCAAAAATACGCAACAGGAATTGATATGAAAATAAAGGAAAGACGTTTATGTATAGTTCAATAGGAAACAAAAATAGGACAAAGTCAAAACAAAGTTTATGTTAATGTGTACATTTGCTCCTGTTGTTTGAGTTCAGGAGCTAATGTTTGCTGGCGAGGTTCAATCGCTGGTTTGTTACATTGTAGAGGGGTTATAGTGGCCATACAGATACAGATGCAGTACACATTTCTACCAAAGAAAATTCACACTAGCCTCACACTTTCAAAATATCCAACAGCTGATGTGAAGATTGCAGGGGGAGCACGAAAATGTGACATCAAAAACTCGCCCCGGCCTTCTGACACTTCAGGATTATGTTGCTAGAAGTAATACGTCGGTAACGCGTTTTACCTCACAGATACGAGTGGAAGGTGGCATATCCATGCGTCACTGGTGTTAATCGGTCCCTTGGGTCGATAACGTGCATAATTGAAGTTGAGGTACGTCTTCCGTCACCATTAGGTGTACATATTCGCACCGTCTGACTCCACTTTAACAGGATTCCACCACTTAACAGCACTCACGACAGAACGACGCTGTCAGGGGATTTACTGTCTGAATCTTATTCATGAACACGACGTCAAGCTAGTGCGAGACGCAAGGTTTTCATTAAGACCTCACTTCAATCAATAAATTTATTTCAAGCTAGTGCGAGACATAAGATTTTCACTGAGAACTCACTTCAATCACTACTTTTATATCAAGGTAGTACGAGACATAAGTGTTTCACAACTCACAAAAGGTAAATGTTATTATCTATTTTCCTTTGATATTTATGAGCCCGTGTACCAGCAACATGATAATTTTTTTTCATTCTACCGGCAGATGTATATAGTATGTTAACCTTTATTTGACAGTCTTTTGCTTGTAGCTTTCTCACCGAATCCATCTGATCTGTATCTTGTGATATTACAACAGTTGGGCTCCGATAATGCGTATATCAACTTTAATTTCTATTTCTTTTCCAGCCAATTTTTTTCCTTCGAGTAGCTCATCCAAAGCGGTGCTTTGCTTTCTGGCTAGTAAGTTAACCGGCAAGAAAACTAGGAAGCCGTGTGAAGGCCATGTTGTTTTATGTAGAGAAGGCAATCTGCCATGTGTATCATAGAGAATCCTTTTCCCACGGTCGTTCTGCGTCAAGAAGCTTTGCCGTAAAGGCATACTCAGCTCCAGAGGAGAGTGTTCTGGTTCTGTTATTACTATTTTTTCTTAATCTTGAAATTTAATTGTATTGGCAACTTGACATTGAACTTGTACCAGCAGTTGCATCATACAGCATCAATATTCTGATTTCCCGAGAAACCCACAGATAAATTGCGGCCAGGTAGGTACGTAATATGTTATATCGCGAGCAACCATTGGACAAACGTCAACTGGGGCGCTCTTTAGAAACCTTGGGTTCAGTTTTAAAAATTACTTTTGCAATATGTTTTTGGATAGTTGTTTGTAGCCTGCCTTGGTCATTTTATTTCTCACTTGCTTGGTGTCAAAAATGGACTTTGATCTTTGTCAATCATCCCATAGAAGCAAATAGTTAAATTAAGATTTGAAAAAAAAGGCCCTCAGAAAAGTGGGGCGCTCTTAGAATATCTTGGTGCGGTCTTGACAATAATAACTCTAATGTGTGTGTGGATAGTTGGTCATCAATTTCCACACTTAGCAGCTTAACTCTTCTATTGCTTTGACCCATAAATTGACCAGGAACTTCGTCAAGTAAAACATCGGAACCAATACTTTAGACATCATTCCCGTCATGTATACCATGGGTCTGCATGAAGGGGCACTACGCAATTCCTAAATTATCAATGGATAATTATCCATCTGTGATCATTGATATTTAACAGACTTGGTTGATTTTGGATTCATAAAGATGTGGTCTTTAACACCCACGGGTCAGGTTGCATGAGTATGCCTTTAAGCGGCAGTTGTTTGCAGGGCAAACGTCACAGTTGCCTTGCACAGTGGATCACCTTTGGCACCGTTTTTGGTCACGTTTACACGGTGTTATGACAATGGGCTAACTTTCCGATGATACATACTTTTTTTACACGGCGTGTTTTAAATATATTTATCTTCATGTGATCTTTAATAAACAGGTTATCACCGTCAGAAGCTGATCACAAAGTACTCATGTGTTTTGCCATGTGTGCAATCTGTGCCCACCTACTTCCGCAGCCTGTTTGTGAAACGGCAAAGTGTGCTGGGGCTCAGGTGAGCTCTTTCCTGTCGACTTCCCACGCAGAACATTGCTAAGAAAACTAGCATAAAATATAAAACAAAAGTTCTGCTGCTGCATGGAGGCAACTCAAGTTCAAGGGTCTCCTACCTTACCCAAATTATGAAAATTCTTTTATGTGACATGGTCCGTTTCTTTCTTAAATCAAGATGTGTGTTGAATTATGATTTGTGTCCCATTTCAGAAAGGTAAGTTAATTAGTTATTGCTGTGTCAGCACTGTGTGCCTGCGGAGGGCAATTTGTTCACCTAGGTCAGCAGCCGTTATCCTGAATGTACCATCATAGCACTGAGGTGCGCTAGACTATTCCCCATTGTATGTAACAAGGAACGTCAAAGTAGTATTTTCTGCTTTTCCGCACTATTTCAGCAAATATGACCATGATTTGTATAATCAATGATCCTCCAGGTATTAAACTCCATTCACTTACAACTACGGAATTGCATCAATTTTTGATTGCAAATTTGGCCTTTTCTCCGATAATTGATATGTCTTAATAATCCTCTTTTTAAGTTACATATTTGAAACTCCTAGCGTAGAATGCAGCCAAATCATAGGTTTTACTCATTATGTAAATCAGATTCTGATTGGCATAGTATACATTTCATTATGTTAATTATCACTTAAAGTACATTCCAAGAACATTGAAAACCCATCTACGCCTACTTTTGTGTTATCCTCTACCGAATATTTTGTTTCAAAGCCTCCTGCAGTTCCAACGAGAGTCGCTAGGGTGACAAAATCTACCCCGCTTACTATCTCTGACCCAAGAACTCTCTATCACTCAAACATTACAACCGTAGGATGTCCAGCCAGAACACGAAATATGAAAACCGGAAAGCCGTTTGGTGGGCTAAATACTATTATTGTCTCTTACTTTTGCTCAGCTATTTCAGCGTACTAAGTCTTATAAAGATAAGTTTGTTGCAAATTCATGTCCGTAGGCTAGTTGTATATTGACAACAATGTCGAGGTACAAACATATATTAAAACATAAGGCAAACATGTGATACAAGATCATGCTATATTGCTAGTCTACAATAAGTTTCTATATCTACTGTACTAATGCGGGGTTTAATTTCTTCTTTCTATAAATAGCCATCCAGGATTTCTCGAGTTATGCCGTTTTCAGACATACAGATAGACAGGCACACAGCCCCGGAAACATAACTCACTTTCTTGGCGAAAGTAATTTCTGCCCCATGCTAATCTACAAGTCAAGATTACACGTGCTTTGGGCTCCTAGCATTTTTTGATTTTATTGATTTGACAATCCGTGGATCTCCTGATCCGAACCTGCTACAAGAAATAATCACATCTGTGTAGGCCAGGAACTAAACATTAAAATGGACTCACTTCAAACGACTTATAAATAAAACATATAACCGTCCTTGTGACTCATGATTGAGACGGTGATAACCTGTTTTGCTTTTGCTTTACTTCTCCTGCCCAACTATAGAAATATTCTTTCCCTATTCGCAGACTGATGGACCTGACCTTTTGGTCTGAGCGTGCGACCTCCTGTCCACTTGTTTGCCATTATTGCTCCTCGTGCCTTCAGCCGGCGTATTTTCGTAACTAGCGTTAATCACAAGGATACATCAAGCAGTACTTTTCACTGGACGGGGATTGCTGAGCGACCAGAATTGATTTTGTTTGAGCCTTGATTTCATGATTGGATTGGTTATAATAGATGTAAAAGTATGATATAAAGAAAAGAAATCAACACTATTTCACAAAAAATTGAAAAATCCTTTGTGTTAAAATTAGTTAAGCAATCTGTCAAATCTTTGGTCGCTTAGCGGTTGCAGCGTGGTCGCAGTCGCTGGTACACAGTGACAAGACTGAATAAAAAAAAACACAATTTAAAAAATTCACAAAACGTAAAAAAATCGTTCTTTATCTACCACTCAAAAATCATTAAGGTTTGTATATTTTCCAAAGTTTTATGATATTGTCCCGCCGGATATTACTATTGTAACAGATCTCTTTCTACAAACCGTCAAACGTTTTAGGCAACATCTGATGTCTTTTATCAAAGAACCGTGGATCAGTATCTTCCCGGATCTTCATAGATGAAAGACAGCGGATGCTGTTTGAAACATCTAACACATAGACGAGACCTTATCCCATCGTTACATTTGATTTGTACGTTCCAGTTCGATTTCATGATTTCCAATCAGTTGCAAAGGTCATTAGCTGCAAAGCTTCTCTTTTGGGATGTTGTAAAGAACGTAAGTTGAGGGTCAGCATCGAGTGTTGGTTATAAATGTCTTCAAGAATACAGTTCACGACTGCATGCGTGCGACAACCTCAGATGTGGTATGCGCAACGTGACATTTCCCAAAAATGAATCTGAGAGTCCGTACTTGTAATCTGAAGAGTCTGCTACCAAAGGAAGTATGCCAATTATGTGCGGTGTGACTTAACAATGTAGCTAGCTGCAGCTCAAATGTGTACTCTTCCCACTAAGGACACTCACAAACTGTTTGCAAGGACCCATTCACCGTATGTGAATGTAACATCCATACCTACTATCACGTGGCAGGGCCTGATGGTCCTACCTCTGCCAGTTTCAATGTTAATAGCTGAATGAATCAGACCCTAGAGGTATGTCAGAAACTTAAAGGGGAGCCAGAGTTAAAATTGAAAAGCCTACTATACTATGCTAAATTTGCCCCAAAGTCAAGTTCTCACTTTTTTGCATAAGTCCTTCATAGTTCAGGATTCTCAGTTCTGATATGTATGAACATGGTCTTTGGAGCTGGCTTTCCAAACGATGGATTTGGATGAAGTTTCCGTCGTATTAGAGGGAATAGACGAGTTAGCAGGCTAAAAGGAAAGCCAGCGCGAATCTTTCCAAGACTTCGACAAAGTAGTTTTACTTTAACACTTTAACATTGCAGATAAAGTACAAATGTAGCTGTTATGTGTTCGTACTTTTTGTTCGGTGAGTTGCGATGGCAATGCCACGATGGACATAAGTAGTAAAATTACCATAATAAATATCTCGCCTACCTGGGAATACGTGGCTGACTAAAGTGAAGGGGATGCAGAAGATGCCCACTAGAAGGTCGCAGATGGCAAGGTTAAAGATGAAGTAGTCTGTGGCGCTAGTTGTCCTCTTACTCTTCAGTATCATCACACACACGATCAGGTTTCCAACTAAGCACACAAGGAAGATGATGGAGTAGGCGAACGCCATCAGCAGTGCTGTCAGCAACGGTCTCGTCATCTCCTTCTCCAGCAGTTCCTTCAGATCAAGTATGGAGGACGCGTTGGTTTCCACTGGCTGGAGGAATTGGTCTATGGTTGTGTTGTTTGTAGCCATTGTATACAGGGTAGTGTTGTATCACAGTTCTTTGATGTACACAACTCTAAAGTTTGATGTCCATAACTCTACAGCTTGATGTCTACAACTCTTCAGTTTGAAGTCCACAACTCTGCAGTTTCATGTCTACAACTGTCTACAATTCTACACTTATGTGTAAGTCTTGCTGGAAGGTGCTGGATCTCCTCCGATGGTCTTCGTCCTGTTATCAAATGGATCCGTCAGCTTGTGTTTCCATGCCTTGACGTGAGGCACGGTGCTGCAAATAGAATAGTTGTCGACGTTAATATTATAATTTTGCCAGTGAGTCCGAAATAGTAAGTGCGCTACCACAAGTTAATTGTGTACAATTCAGCTGCACGCAACATGGAATTTATAAAAATATGTAATCTTCACGCAGTGCAAGCACCAGGGAATGCAAGCACTAAGTAGCAGCTCGAGTCAGACAATATGTAACATTGTAACTTAAGCTTTTTACAAAACGTACACAAGCCGGTGTGTGGCAGCATGTGGGTTTTGAAAATACTAAATTGTGGTGTTTGTTACTAATTATCCACCGACCGAGCGGACGGTCTGCTTATGAAAAGTGTCGTATTCCTGCGTAAACGTTAATCTCCAAGCAGAATTACCGGTGGCAGAAAAGGCCACCTGCTCGTGCCCTTTCAATACTGGCTTTGCCACCGGTAAATCTGTCTGTTTGGAGATTACGCTAACCACACTAACCCGGTCTTTCGCATAGGTGTTTCTACAGGCTCTGCGAAAAATCTGCTGTTGCGGTAGGAGTTTTTGGAACTATGCGGAATGCTCTTGGCGTCTCGCAGAACTCTCTACAATTCATGTTCTGGCAGTAGTGATTTGGACTGGTCTGTTTCACCTGCGGATGCCACTGGAAGTTGTCAATTCTGAAATGGTGGATTTGAAAAGAAACACAACTTTTGGACGGTTGTGATTACACAAAAGATCGTTATTTGAATAGAAATGTTTTCTGAATGTTTCATTATGCATAATGTTTTTTTGGGGAGAGTCTATTCTTGCATAGGGGACACAAGCTCCATTTCGGACTAAAATGACATCGCAATAATTCACTTTTGGTCAGGTTTTTGGCACAGGGGTGATTTTGGAACAGGTCATTTCTGCACTGAGAGGGGGATATGGGTGAAATATGATGTATTTTCTCTCGCAAATATTGCATTTCTAGTATCCTGAATGCTGTAATACGCTATACATAGATTATACTAAAATACATGTCCTTTTTGCCTTACTCTTACACGCACGACATCATTATAAACCATTGGAAGCAAGTATTTAGCCTTTATAAATGATTATGTATAATATGACACCATTAATCCTATGGCTAATGGTCTTCAGACGTCATCCCAGAGCCCGATGTTCCATGCAACCCACCTGTACCGACATGTGCGTGTCGCCAATTTGCTATCTTTTATCAGCATAATTACTCAAGCACAGTCTTTGATCTACTCCCGCCGCAGACGTCAATTTTCAAAGGTTGTTCTGTAGATTTTAATGACCAGCTTTCACTCCTTCTGGAAATTTCCATTAAGTCTGGAATAACCTATACCGCCTGGTTCTCCCTGATTTTTTAGATCTGTAAATATGCTCAACCCCGAGATACTGTTGAATCCGGTAGAATGGATTGACAAAGAAAGGTTTACAAGAAAAGGATTTGTTCAGTAGTAGAACCAGACAGTCGTGACATTTACCCGTCTGTGGAAACACGCTCCTTTGGTATCTAAACAGATTTGCTTAATGGCAAAGTTAACATTCTGAACCTCTTTCAAAATGCCAGTGTCACAGAAATTCGCGTACTTGCGTAGGTTGCCGGATATCATAATATAGCTTATGGACATTCTAGCAGTGCTCTTTAATGGGCGGACTTAGCTCTTTCATGTTGTGTTGCCTTTGATGATAATGAGCCCTACTCCCTTGTCATTTCACATCTATCGATGGAAATTTAATTCGGGTCTTCTTCCCTAAACAAGATGGGACCAGTTGAAAGTAATAAAAATCGGCGTAAAATCTCTTGAAGACGAAACCTACATTATTCACAACTTGGTCTTTGCAAGGACATTGTATTATGGACGTGTGTACATATGTTGGCGATCGACATTCAAAAACAATTTCTTCTATTGAATTTGAAGGTGTGTATCGACGGTTACCAGGGTAACTAGCAATCATCTCTATAGTTCCGAAGATTCTACCGAAAGAAGGCACACAAGCAAAGCGTTTATAGGGCAAATTAAGGAGGGAAATAGAATTAGCCAGGCAATATTAGCGGAAACAGATGTCTCAATGGATGGCGACTTTTGATTGCCTTCGGTAGAAAATAGATCAGGCTGGTTGAGCTGCACCTTAATCTTCTTAAGTCACAATATCGGATGAACAGTAGAGTCAAATGCGACACTTGTTAGCGCGGAAATTGCCGCTCTGATTTGATTCCTTAAGTTAATTCACAAACAATTTGATTGTAATTCATCACACATTAGATTCTATATATAACAGATTTTCAGCGTACGCTACTAGAAAAAACAATCCAGACTTTGCATGATGTACAAAATGACTAATGAACTGGTGGACGGCGACTACTATGTATCTAATACCAGCTCATAAAATAAGAACTTTCGTTGAGGAGAACTCGTTGCCACCAAGTACAGTAGGAGCATCCTCACTAGATAGCTATAAACAACACTTACTGTTAGATTTGAAAAGGTTATGCGTAACAGGTATAAATTAACCAGCTGTGCCGCAAATATGGTGTGTTACGCCGAATGGCGGTTGCACCAGCCATACAGACAGAGATGAATTATGTGTAACGAATGAAGTTCAATACAGAAATCGAAGAATAGAATTGTAATTGAATCTATACCACTGGATAACCTCATTATAGTGGTATAGATGCGATTGCAAATTCATTTTTTCAATTTCCGCGACCTGGATGAGTGATATTCACAAATGAAGTTACAATATAGTACCAGTGTATTCTTACTAACCGTTTGTGATAAATACCCTTCGGTAGCTATAGATGGACACACGTTACCATCCACCCACAGGAAGCTCTTGGCGCTCACTGCTGGTCCGGTCTCCAGCTCGTGCTAATTTGGAGTGACAGCAAAGAGATAGTGACTAACTGTGACGTGAGCAAAGTGCGTCACAGGTCTTCCTGTGGTCTTTGATATACCCGTACGAAAATACCCGGATACGAAAAGGCTAAAATTTTTTCGTAACTCTCAATTTCCTAGCATAGTTAGTTTTGAGAAAATATGTCTTCAGATGAATTTGAAAAACTACATGTATATACACCTAATTGAAATTACGTGGAATAGTTATAATATATATAATGGCTTTGATTATTGTAAGCAAGTGTAATACAAAGTGCATATCGTGCAAGAATATTACCACTTTTAGATGCGCAACACAAGAGAGGTCTAGAAAATAAAACTGCCAATTCCGCTTCGATTTCTCGGTTAAATGGATCTGTCCAGGAAATAAGCCTTTCTCTTTGGTGATGTTAATGTCATTGGACAGTGTGCAGTCTCTCTCTCTCTCTCTTTTAAATATGCATGGTTTATAATATTATATACATCAGTGCAGCAGCTTTTTATTAAATATATACGGGCTGATAAGAAGATTTTACAATTGAGGAAGTGACTATTATGATGCACGGCAAATTGGGATTCAAAATGAAAGAGGAGGGTTTCACCATGATCTTCCAATTATGCCCCAATTGTGTCCAAAATAGATTACCAGCAGAAAGCAAGCACTTAGCTACCGCCCATTCGACTCAAATTTGATCAGTGCAATCCTAATTTTGATTCCATAATAAGAATATTATGTAGAATCTAGAAGTATGATATGAAATGATGATAAAAAATCGTTCTTTACAATGTAACTGTTATCGATGAAATTCTGTAGGAAAATATAGATCTAGCTTTAGTGGCTATGTACAGTATAGTAGGATTGATTGTACAATGTAAACTAACCAAGATCTTTTCAATGAACAGTGGGCCAAGGCTAAACGTCCCGCCCTAAGGTCTGCAAACCTTAGCAGTGGAGTACATTTCGGGTGAGGCGACACAGATCTTCCACCCATCTTGACAGAAATAAAGAGCTTTGACTGGTAGTAGCCTCTATCAGGCTCCGCGAGATGGCTGGAAAAATAGTAGAAATTGGCCTATAGAGTGAATAGTGTGCCAAGGGAGTTAGCTACGGAGAGACGGTCCAATCTGCCATCGAAATGGAACCTTACAGTATGGCGGACCTACCCGGTATAGCGAAGTACCGCGGACGATAGGACGGAGCCTGGTAGAGGCTAGACTGGTAGTACACATTGTAGTAATGTGAGTAAGTCATTTTGCAGACTAGAGCGCAATTCAGGCAACCAGTAGTTATTTGCGAGGCTTTTGTGTACTGCGTACTGAACAAATCTGTTATGAAGACCAGGTCATACAAATTATATTGCACTTACGTTCGGTGGTATAGCAAGAGCTTCTTTCATGATGATGAATGGTTTATTCAATTAAACAAACTGCTCAATTTTACCAGCATCGGGTTAAATCAAGGAAGTTTCCTTCATTCTTAATATACTACTGTACCTTTAACCTGAAAGTGCACCATACTCTTATTGCACATTAACCTTGCAATCCAGGGCATTCATAAAATATCATTTTCAAGGTCGCGGGTGTGTATGGATATTTCAAATCGCCTGTCCGGTTTCGCATTCTCATAAAGCCTAAGGAGCAATGGTGGTACATCTTGTTGAACGAGGCGGGTTAGAAGTATGAAATTCTAATGGGCGAAACATACAGGTGGCAGGGTGCTTGCACCATGATTTATTTACTCAGGACGCAGACAGCGTCCTTCGCGATAATTCCTGTAATACCAGGACCTCATTACAAAGATGTACTCAGCTTCAAGTCAATTACTTCCCATTTGCTATGGTTCAATCAAGTGAAGCCACGTCCGACAATTTCTATTGGGTCAAAGATTATGGTTTGTTTTTTGTGATCATTCCTGTCTGTAGCTACATTTTCTGTGCATATCACACTGTTCCGGGTATGTACATATATGAAGTGAATGGCGCGGAGGACAAACGCACTCAGAGCACCGAACGGAGTTGTCAAGTCCAGTTTTCTTCGGTGCGGTTTACTTACACACAAGCGTACTATTCTAGCACATTATCTAGACGCTGTGCATCGCTGTGTGATACAGGAAACGGGTAAAGCAGCAAATAGCTACCATTTTTTCGAGGCGCCATTTTTGACGACCACAGTAACAATACCAATCGCTTTGTCCAGCAGAATCAGAGTCTATCAAGCCAGCATAGCGTACCGGAGATATTTTGTAACCTTTCCTCACATTTGCATAATCGTGCACGTAAGTGGAACAAAATAAAGGGCACCTTTGTGTATGGACTTCACTCCAATTGCCTCGGTAAACATATTACCGACAAGTGCTCGAAAACACATTAGCAGCTTCAGGGAGCCTGACGGTTATGTATCAGGGGTCAATATCTTCTTACAGGCATTTTAACGTTAATGTGTGGTATTTAATATTTAGCATTTACTACGAGTTTGGTAAATCTTCATCGAACGTTACAAAACTCCGACGCAACAGCAACGTTGCTGTTTTTATTGAAGAAACATTATAAGGACAATGACAAAGTTACGCTGCACTCTTCAGTTTAGAACTTATTTATCTTTTAACAGCACCGCATAACATTCTACATAACTGTCACCAACATGAGATAGAAATACTATTGACAATTAAGCTTTATAGTAAAACAGGGTACACTAAAGTAGCATAAATAAGTCCGGAACAAAAGTATGCTCCCTTTTCCCCTACAACAACATATAAAAATAGAAGGGCCATAGAAAAGATGAAACAATAAACATGGTTTAATCTATACTCTATCTGCAACGCGGAACTGCAATCAGTCTCGCAGAGCTAGAAGTGCTACTTAAATCAACTCAATGTGGCAGTGGTTTGGGTAATGAGTATGAATTTGATTTCTGAATGTTATGACGCGGTATTAGCATGATTCAGCGGGAAGTAATTCACCATGGTATGTTCGTGGTATGAACAACCATATAAGATGAGCCCTCTGCTTTGAGTTTATTATTTGACGTGGGAGCTGCTCTATTGCTCAGCTACAGCTGGTGTGTACTGGTCTGTTACACAGATTAAACAAACCACAATTTATGACCCTTTCTTCTCCACGTAGGCGATGTCTCTAACATAGATACGTCTGTAATACGAAAGAGGATACCCTGCCAAGAGATGTAACACTCACAGGATGCGGCCGATGACCTACATAAGAGAAATCAAGAGCTAGCCAAGTTAAACCTCGTATTTCTGGTAAGCTAGAATTATAATGACGACATACAGGTGCTATTAATACAATAGGCGCGGCCTTATATCCCCGTTGAAATTGATTTGATTTCGATTTTTCTTCACGTAACAAAAGCAAAGCCATTAGCAAAACATAGAAAACAGCAATGAAACAAACGTGTTGGAGCTGCAGAAGAAGCCGAATGGATTCTTTTAATGATCTTTCCCCTTCTAAGTTAAGAGCTAATTCTTAGTGCAATTTTGTCAAATCAGAGTAACATGGATGATATCAAATTAATGACTATAAAAATAGCACGCGATGGAATTATATAATAGCCCGCTACATAATTAACTTAAATTAACAAACTAGGGTTCAATATGGGTAACAACGCGTTCATAAAGGAATGAAAAGGGAATGAAATTTCTAATTTAGAACCTTGTAAGTCCTAGCTGATGCTAAACATTTTGACTTGACCTGATTTAATCTGTTCGTATAGGAAGTAAGCGGATATAGACCTTTCGGACGAAATGATGTACATATTTTTTTTCTCTACATATGACGGTAAGAGAGCTACGTGAGCATTTTCTGTCCATAATAAGTCCGAAGATTGTTGTTACTAAATCTGAAGGCGTGTTACAGAGCCATCGGTTAGTGTTTCTCTTAATTAAATCGTGCCTGCAATCTTCAATTTTGGATGAAGGAACATCACTAATGGGCTCCGCTCAGTCGCATACTGATGATGATGTGGTCTTTTTTCTGATTTTGAAAGCATATCTTTGATGATATAACAAGAAACATCTTATCATACAAATCGTGTAGGAGTCGTGACCATCAGTCGGTTTGGCCACCACTACAGGGCGTATACCGTATTTTTTGTAACCACTTTATACTTGAAATCGTTGAATATTTCCATTTGAATGGACAAAACAGTCTCACAAAAATTAGTATAATTGTACAGGCTTAGGCCTAGCAGCGGCAATTACAGACATGCAATTTCATTGGTAATAACTCATATTAACAGCTGACCCCAACCTCCACACCGGTATTACTTTAATGTCTACAGAATATTACTAGCAATCTTTTGAACTCATCATAGGTTTGACTCAGACTTCTACCATGTTAAGAAATACAACATGTAAGTTAATGAAATTGCCAGTGCTGGCACTGAAGATTACAAGAGCTATCGCCGTGAAACGGGTTGGATGGTATTTGTTTTTATACAGTATGAGCTTACTAGACATACGTATCCAACATACATGTAGTTGCCTAGTGAAGTTCAATGTAGTTCACCTCGTTACATGGATGCATGAAACAAAGCTACTGGTACGTCAAAGAAGGTACTTCAGGTAATAATATACGGAAGGTAGTAGTTATCATACTCAAGCGACTAGATAAGATTTGAAAACGGTCTGGCATTTTAGAGAGCATCCGCCATATTTCGTCAGTGACTAATCGAGCAACTGGAGTAAGATACCAGCTCAGTTTTTCGATCAATTTAGAGTTCTGGTTTTAAACATGGTAATTACAGTTTGTCCTTATAAGTCACTGACAAAAGACACAGGATGCCGTCTAAAACGTCTGGCCGTTCCAAGTCTATCCAGTTGCGTGAGTAACTGCTACCTTGCGCAAAGTTACTTTTACCTAAAGTCGAAACCATCTGGTAATATTAGGTGAGGTGTACTTTACATAGAACGTACTTTTCTCACCTGTACGACGGTGTAGCTTCCACAGCAGTGGAATACACTCCGCAGACGATACTATTTGGGCAGGCGAAGCTTCTGACGTGGATGAGCGGTCGCTATGGAAACAGCATCTGGCTGTCCAATCCCGACCCGTGGGCCATGTCAAGGAAATCTTGTGTCGTTACCAACATCAAATTACTGCAAATCAAAGACGGAATAGACATGACTTATTTTATAACGCTGTGATTAATTTGCATATTAGGGAAAATCAAGTTTAGCGAGAAATAGGCAGCCGTGAGAATCAGAATGACGTCAGCACGAGAGGAAATCAGATTCGAGCGGACGGAGGTGTTAAAAAAACAACGATGAATGTATTTTTGGCTACGTCTATCGTCGCTATAAATCTCCGGATGACCAAAAATGGTGTAATGCAAATCTGCCTCCCTGCGTTTTGCCGAGTAAGACGTTTAACTGATTGAAGTCGTATCATTCGTAGGAAAACGGCGTCACATGTAGCATTCACCAATTTGAAGCCCTTTGATGTCATTTAGCCTAAAGTCGGGTGCATTTGTAGTCCCAAAAATTGAATCTATAAAAAAAACACAATATCCGCCTCTGGAGTAGGATACTCTATTAACTATATGGGAACCTATTAAAGAAATGTTTGAAATTGTATTTCAAACTACGAGCTGCAGGCCCGGACGACCCCCTATTTTGGCCACTTCTTGTGAGTGTAGCTGCTGCGTTGCTTCAAGACCGCGCCAAGTTCTTGTTTCAGCGTAACCTATTCTTTCATCAAATATTAATATTTGGATTACGATTCGGTGTGTTATGACTCTTATTGTATATTTGTAGATGTAAGGACTAATTTAATGTAATGTACTGTTGATGATGTTCATAGCATGCGTGTTTGCAACTTATACATTGCTTATGCACCTGTTTTTCTCTACCTTTCACATTAATGATGCACATAATCAAATGCAAATTATGCAACTTCAAGGCTCCAAGGCTTATAATATACGGTCCCCAATTTCCCATTATAGGAATTTGTAAAATAGATTGTAGATGTAAGGTGGCCAGAAAATTACCTAATATCAACAATGCTAATTATAACAAGTAGTTAATTTGTACAATAGATTTGAAAGTGCTAATATTCTTTAATGGTAAATGGTGGAACATCACACCTGCGACATTTGTAAGTTGATTAAAGGACCATCGCATCAAATAAAGAAATAAAGAAATATATGTAAAAGATATAGCTTTGAACGTAATTTTCATAATTAATAAGAAATAATCAGCATTAAGTCGTGGGGTTACAGTGGCATAGCCTGAGTGTCATCCTGTTTCAGTTCCAGGCTCTACCTTCACCAAACAGTCTGAGATCGCTCCATTTGAAATCGTCTGGAATAATGTATTCGTCCAAAAATCTGGACGGGCATGCTGATTGGCTCCTTCTATCAGAGCTCCACATGCTATCTCAGCAGGGATCACCCATCCCATAACGTACCAAAGGACTTGTTTATTTATCTTAGATAGGCTGTAGTGCCTGCTTTTTGGCAGATAGAAAGAGTTATCCTGACGATTTTAAAAAGATTTGACAAAAAAAACTACTTGGGATCTTTGTCTATACAACTTGGGATCTTTGTCTATCTATGACATATAATCAACCCCATGTTTTTGGTCATTTCTTTTGGCTATTACTGGTATGTGTGGTTTGTAATAAGATGTGGTCCTTACAGGGATACCATGTGGAGAAAGTCGTTAGGCTGATTGACAAGGACAATTCCCCATGGAGCTCTGATAGAAGGAACCAATCAGCGTGCCCGTCCAGATTTCTGGACGAATACATTTATTCCCGACGATTTCAAATGGAGCGATCTCAGACTGTTTGGTGAAGGTAGAGCCTGGAACTGAAACAGGATGACACTCAGGCTAACACACACACACACACAAGCAACACTCCCACAGACAGACAGACACACACACACACACACAGACACACACACACACAGACACACACGCACAGAGACACACACACACACACAAGCAACACTCCCACAGACAGACAGACACAAACACACACACACAGACACACACACACACAGAGACACACACACAGACACACACGCACGGAGACACACACACACACACAAACATACACTCCCACAGACACACACACACACACACACACACACACACACACACACACACACACACACACACACAATTGAAAAATTGTAATTTATTTAGGATTTTCATACGTGTCTGAATCTGAAGATATTGCATGTCCCATTGCATGCTGGGAAACAAGGGGCTTTATGGGAAATGTGGGTGGCAAACAAGTTCATGACCATCACCATGACAACCACAAAAGTGTTGTCATGACAACCGCACACGCGTTGTCATAGTAATGATTCTGTTTCTCCTCTGCGCTACCCATAGTCCCCAGCGTTTCCCAACATGCAACAGGATACGTGAAAAGGTCATACGTTTTTTTACCTCTATATACTTAAAGTTCTAGCTGACAATTACGTCAACAACTTTAAAACATTAATGAACGTTTAGATATGAAAGAAATAATATTAGTCTGAAGACGCCATGATATTTGATGTCTCGTGAATGGTATTTTTCATCAGTATGGTAACTAAGCATGAAGCAGACTGTCGAGAAAAAATTAAAAGTGCGTATCAAAGTATTATAACAAAGACAAGTATTGCGTGGAAAGTTTAAAATGCACATTTATGTACACAAAGTCCGATAGTTAATCAATCACTTTAGAGAGAGGGGATGAGAAGCTGTGCATGGTTTTAAATCTATGCAATGATTCGCTTTTGGTTGCGGACTATTTAGAAATTATAGGTTTCTACGATCGAATGAAGCTCCAGAGGTACAAAGGTATTCAATTCATAAAGCTGCATGATAAAACAATAATGAAATCATAGCAAGTGTGCCTGGCATGTGCAATGCTTATCTGTTGGTCCAACTGATTACCAAAATGGTTATGATGAACAGATGATACCTGTGGTAAAACATTGTAGCTAAATGGCGTGTGTGTTTGGAAGGGAAGGACACTCCGGTAAGATCCGTCCTTGGAACACGCACCACGTCCGTTTTGGGTGGTAAGTAGTACTGCACATGTCTTTGATACATTTGTGAGTATTGTAAGTAAAAGCCATTGAAGTGAAATGGAGTAAAAACACAGAATTTCCCAAATGAACTGCAGTAACTGTTCTCTTGTGTTCAATAATGTACTTTGTCAAGCAACCGCTTGGGGTGCTGCTGTATGGTCCTCCAGATATACCACGACTTGATCATGTCACGACGACGCGGTAGAAAGTCTGGTACAGTGCCCCCAACTGACGCTAGTAATAATACAAACCAAACACATTGCATTAAGCACCCTTTTAGGTGTAACAAACGGAGCTATCGCTTGTAGGAGAGTCTGTTGATGCTTTAGATCGACAATCGGTTGTACTGTGCCATATGGTTTTAATCCGGATAACCAGGATATAGTAGTGACCTTTCTAAGTGACCTGGGATGAGCAAATGTGTTTTTTCACGGGGATGTAAACATCGCCACATCAAAATTTGTTGTCACTAATTCCTATGCATGCGTTGATTAGCACTATTTCATCACCTAGTAGATCAAAAAGTTCTCTAAAATAATCGTTATGGTGCTCATCTCACCATTTCTGACTGTACTTATACGCGTCAAACATATTCTTGACATGTCTCCCACAATACGTTATCAGTTGGACCAATCCTGCCTCATTAATTCAGCTTATTTGACGGTCATGTTTTAACGCCCTCTATCTCTCAGCCGTCAACTGCAGCATAGCGTACCGTGATCAACCGCACCGTTGCAAGGATAGGATACACCAATGAGGTTTTACATAGAAAACATCCTTGGATACATCAAGCAGGTATTGTAAAGCCTCCTTGTGTAAACCAAATCAAAATGATATTTGAAAGCAGACACATCAGAACTCAAAATACTTTTGAAAACCGATGGTGCCCGCAAACTCTGTGTACTGTGTTGACCGTGACTGTCACGGATATTGCTCCTTCGCTTTGGGAAATTCTTTCCCACCGTCGGTTTTAAAAAGTGTTCCGAGTCCTGGTGTGTCTCCTTCCCGATGCCATTTTGATTTGGCTTTACCCAAGAAGGCTCTCCACGACCTGCTTGGTTTTTCCTATCTTTGCAATGGTGCAGTTGATCACGGTTCACAATGCTGCAGTTGGCGGAATGGGAGATAGAGTGCGTTTAAATATGACCGTCAAAAAGCTGAATTAATAAGGCACATGGGTGCGTATAGTGGTGTCTTGCATCAACATGCATGTAAATGCTGTAGAGTTGCCAGCGCAGTTTGGCAATTCCAAAAGGGCTGGAAGCAACAGCACCACACGTTTGCCAAGTTACAACACTATAAGACTCCCGGGTTGTAAATGACAGCGTATATTTACGGAAAATCCAGTAAAAATAAGGCGAAAAGTTGCAAACAACGTACAAGAAAACTCCAGAGCATTCCCTCATGCATACAACAACAGCTGTACCAGCTTGGACCAGGCAAAATGTGTTTTTTCACGGGGATGTAAACATCGCCACATCAAAATTTGTTGTCACTAATTCCTATGCATGCGTAGATTAGCACTATTTCATAACCTAGTAGATCAAAAAGTTCTCTAAAATAATCGTTATGGTGCTCATCTCACCATTCCTGACTGTACTTATACGCGTCAAACATATTGTCTTCTTGACATGTCTCCCACAATACGTTATCAGTTGGACCAATCCTGCCTCATTAATTCAGCTTATTTGACGGTCATGTTTTAACGCCCTCTATCCCTCAGCCCGTCAACTGCAGCATAGCGTACCGTGATCAACCGCACCGTTGCAAGGATAGGATACACCAATGAGGTTTTACATAGAAAACATCCTTGGATACATCAAGCAGGTATTGTAAAGCCTCCTTGTGTAAACCAAATCAAAATGATATTTGAAAGCAGACACATCAGAACTCAAAATACTTTTGAAAACCGATGGTGCCCGCAAACTCTGTGTACTGTGTTGACCGTGACTGTCACGGATATTGCTCCTTCGCTTTGGGAAATTCTTTCCCACCATCGGTTTTAAAAAGTGTTCCGAGTCCTGGTGTGTCTCCTTCCTGATGCCATTTTGATTTGGCTTTACCCAAGAAGGCTCTCCACGACCTGCTTGGTGTATCCTATCTTTGCAATGGTGCGGTTGATCACTGTACGCTTTGCTGCAGTTGACGGGCCGAGAGATAGAGGGCGTTAAAACATGACCGTCAAAAAAGCTGAATTAATGAGGTACACGGGAGCGTGTTTTTTTATCTCCGGGAAGTGTCGCAAGCTATCATTGGTTGAACTGGATTCGTCCAACTGATAACGTATTGTGGGAGACATTTCAAGATAGATGATATGTTTGACGCGTATAAGCACAATCTGAAATGGTAAGGTGACCACCATAGCGGTAATTTTTGAAGGGTTATCGGTCAAACAGGTGATGAAATGTACTTATCCACGTATGAATAGGAATTGATAACAAAAATTAGATGTGGTGACTTTTACACCCCCGTGTAAAAACACATTTGGCATGGTCCAAGCTGTTATTGTACGAAGGAATGCTCTGGAGTTTTCTTCTACTTTGTTTGCAACATTTTGGCTTATTTTTACGGGTTTTGTCAGTAGAATCTTTTCTATACGCTTGAAGACATTGGGACGCTTCCCCAGTGGATTTAAACCGACATATCTTGGTGGCTTGATGAGAAAATGTGTGTTCCCTGGCGTGTGGAATTTGGGAGAGGACAACGGCGGACGGCGGCGTGGTGTGGAGAAGACGAGTTCATGATATATCATACAAGGTAAAATAACAAATCATTCTGTCCATATTGTTTATAACTTATAAGCGACCAGTAAGAGCCTGTGAAGGTTATATCTTTAAAAAAATGTGTGTATCTTTTTAAGTCCTGGTGACAATTCTTCATTTATTAAAGACCGTAAGGCCTGGGAAGAGTTCATTTTGCCCCATTTTCCGTAATATTCGCAATTTGTGGTGTGCTTATAGAACATTGAATGAAAGTTTTGTTGTGTGTATGTCTTACTAGTCTATTGTAGAAAGTTTCAGTCGATATCTGTGCAGAAGAAGTCTCTTCTTTGTTTATCTCCACGTGGTGCGCCTGGCTCAGTGACCACCTGTTGGAATGCGCACTGTGAATTCCCGCCAAAAATAGTCCCGTATAAGCTACTCACCTTTGATGCCTAAAAAAAGCACGTGGAAACACTACAAGTACAAGATACTTCAAAGCAACAAATTTAAAAACGTCTTTCTACAGCCAAAAAACTTGAGAGACTTTTAATATTCATCTCTTTTATAGTGAGCTACTAGCAAGTACTTGGTCAGTGGGCTTCATACATTATACTTATCACCCTTTTAATGTTTAATAGGTGCATGGTGAGAGTCAGATCATAGGGATGTCAGGTAAAAATACAATATGATGAGATGTACCAGGCAGTTTTTTTTTATACATGAGTTTCAGGTGAGAAAAATCATTTGATCAACGGTTTATTTGAAAGAAGCGTGCCTGACTACTTGTCTTTATAGTTAGGTGTCCACTGACTGATGAAGTTGGTGTGATGAGACAGACCCATTGGTTAAGGCCATCAGGTGAGATTTTAAGATCCGAACCGGACCAAGACTCATGAACACCAAAGGAGCCTAAACGTTTCTACAGGATTGCAAACTAGTATTAGCACGAAATATATACAACGTAACAGAACTGTGTAAGGACTAAAATACAGAAGTGGCCGGTAAATACATGTAAAATATATGTTTTTAGAATTTACCTACTAGTAGGATGAAGTAAGATTAAAAGATTTTACTAGGTTGTCTCTCCATCTGATACAGGGTTGCCATCTGCGTTTCCTCCACTCTATAGGTGTCCACCTGATGGCTCTTGTCGTCCACCTGTTGTCCTATAGCCTCGCTATAGTCCTGCCCAGCGGTGTTGATGTCTGTTTCTCCTGTCTGGAGGCGGATCCAGGAGTTTTTTATTCACGGCAGGTAAGTACAATCAAGTAAGTGGATGAAACTTATTCAGATCCATCAGGGCATTCAAAGGTATATCCATTCTTAACATTTCTCTACTTCAGTACTTGCATGTGTCATAATTATAGCATTTGGAGAGGTCTAATGCCCATACTAGTATGCATATATAGGGCCAAAGGAGTTTCAGAACAGCACAAATTGTGCAATTTTCTGAAACATCTCTATCTCAGAATCACGATCATACTGGTGGATTCATGTTTTCTTTGATGTAACATGACTGTACATTTGATGTGCTCTTTACAACTTTTTGTTTATTCCCTTATGAAGTTGTTAAACTGTTTGACTAAATACCTTTATGAATGTTCTGACAGTTTGAAGTGGATGTACCACTAGGTTAAGTCATCATATGGTTATCATGATTTCATTTTACGTTAATGAACTTTTACAGAACACTTAATGATCAACTTATGGGCAAGCTGTTAACACATTTGACCTCAAATTGTTATATTTGAGAATCTCCCGATATGTTCTGTCCATATGTCTTGAGCTGTGTTTCACTGTTAGGGTTGAAATGCATTTCCATGTGTCATTGGCAACAGTTTAGAACTGGATGTGGTATTTCATCCCTGTTTCAGATGCAGCATTAGTTTGTTGATAATATGATGTAATTGTAGCTAGCTTAAATATTTCAATGAATCATCATCTTCTATTTTTCATTATGGATTTTTTAATGTGATACATGTATGTGAGATGTATTTTGTGTGGTTGTTGCTTGGTTATGATATTCTAATGTGACTTTTTATTGTTACTGTAATTTGCCTGTGCTCTTCTTTGAACAAAGGTATGTTGTTCCATGTGCTCTTGTCCCCAACCCAAAGCAGGTTTTAGAACTGTACATGTAACAAATGTTATAAATATAATGATTACATGCATTTTTTAAGATAATGTTTGTGTATGTAAATTTTCCATGGGGTTTCTCTGACCAAGTTTTTCTTTTACTTCAAAGGTTATGGGAAGTGGGACCCGTCTGCTATCCTGTGTGCCTGTGCAATATTCCAGGTGGATCTGTCTGTGTTTCTGACCATGTTCCTATGTGTGCTGTGGGACCTGTCTGCTATCCTGTGTTCCAGTCTATATTCCAGGAGGATCTGTTTGTGTTCCTGTGTTACTTGTCCATCTACCTGTCTGCTATCTACAAGACAAGAGAACATCGGACTTGGACTGTGAGTTGGCTTGTACTTATAGAGCTCTTTGAAATATGGGGTCTGCATGCTGCAATGCGTAATCAGTCGTTTTGCTTCTGCTTAATTCCAAGCTGGGCCGTTCTGATTTAACGTTAAACGTGTACCTAATAGTAATACGTCAAGCCTGCCTAATGAAGCGTAATACGTGGCTGCTGCGTTTACTACTCTCCAAGCAGAGGATGGGTTCCGGCAGGTTTTTGACGTGTTTTTAGGCGTTTTTGTCGGCCTTTCTACTTTTTCATTTTTTTTTCTCTATAAACCCAACCTCTGCCGGCAGACGGACTGATCAAAGCCTAATAAAACTAATCGCTGCAACACATTACAAGCGTTTTATAAGTAGGTGCGAAGCGTGGCCGGCCAGGCACGGGATTCCCTCCCCCTGCGCCACAGAACTTCCGGCCTAGTCAAACCATGCAAGGACCTAATCCTTGGTCCAACGGTCGTGGCATTACTTGTCATGCTATGTTCTTTACGTAATGTTCTTACGCTTCTCGTATCCTTTGGCTAATTGCACTTACTTTCGTATGAAATAACTAAGATCATCTCAGCGTGCAGCGAAAAACATTGGGCCGGGGTTTCCATCTTTCCGTGAATCCGCGATGCTCAACTCCGATCCAGACCGATTTTGACCGCCGTACCAGAAGACAAAGTACAGCCCGAAAATATCCTCTCATTTTGACTACCCACTGCGGAAATGCAATGCTGTAGTGTGAGGAAATCGTAGAATCTCATAAAAGACTCTAAACCACCCACATGTGTATGCAAAACAATCACGGGGCGCCATGTTGGAAGATCGCTACGATGTCCGTCAGCAAATGATTTGCCTATTGTGACTGAACTCTTTTACCATAAAAGAACCATCAAAAAACCGAATCACACAAAAAACTGTACTATCCTCTGGTGCCATTTGGGAATTTTCAAGCCTCTGTTAGTAGAGCTTCATCACCAATTTCGCTGTTGTTGTTGAAAACTTAATCTGAACACAGCGAGCGGTGGCATGCGTTAACCGCATGTAAACGTAAGGTACATGTTCCCGTTTGTAATTCATTTAATAACGATTCCTGATATAATTGCATAATTGATGCGTTTCAAGGTGATACGCAATACACAACTATTTATATGCCTTGTTCATGCACTAGTGTATTTTCTCAATTTTCTTGTGAGGTATCCAATGGAAATTTACGTTATGATGCTATCAATGTTCATGCCGGCGTGAGATCAGCCTGTCGCATGAATAGGGCAGTCAGCGGGGGACTGGCGCGGCCCCGTGAAAGCCGCTACACTTGCCGGATGTGTGATAATCCGGCGCAATAAAATTGTTACCACTAATGATAATCTAATGGTTCTCGGGGAGGAGTACTGCCACCTTTCTTCAATGGAAGTAAATAGTTTGCCCCGCCCCGAGGTCAGTGCCGGCAGAGGTTGGGTTTATAGAGACAAAAAAAAAATGAAAAAGTAGAAAGGCCGACAAAAACGCCTAAAAACACGTCAAAAACCTGCCGGAACCCATCCTCTGCTTGGAGAGTAGCGTTTACTTCAAAGCAAGCTGTTCTACACTACCAAAAATGGAAAAGGAATTTTTTTGTGGTTTCTTCCACACAGAAAATTTGTCTTCCAGGAAGAAAATTATTCTGTGTCCAAGAAATCGTTCTTGTCCATGGGGCAAGCAAATTTTTCTTGTTGCAATTTTTCTTGTATGGAGATTTGTTTTCTTATATTTCTTGCAGGAATTGACTTAGTTACTTCTAGAATATCATTCTTGAAGAGCTTAAACTTTCTCACTTCAAGTTCAAAATTCTAACTGCACGGAAATTGTTTCTTACTTTCAAGATTAATGTTCTTATATCAAGAATACTACATTTCTTATCGCACAGAGGTACTTTCTTACTTTTAAGATTGATTTTCTTACACCAAGATTTCTTAGGGAATGGCAACACTGTGATTTATAATAAAGTTATTTTGTATCATTTGCACAGGTCACGTATTTTCTCGTGTGTCGCACGTCAACCAAAAGGGTTCTGTGCAATTAGACGCAGCCGCTTCAGGGTAAATTCATATCCGCTTTAGGGTAATTGTCGATCAAACTTAGTAGCAACTACGTGTACTGATAGAATTACGCCACATTGCAGACGATGTATTCCTTTCATTCGCATGACGGGTGTCTTGTTGCTTGTCATTTATCGTCGCGTTTTTTTATGCAATTAGCACCCCGAATAGCTCTATAACCACAACCTTATCATCATGTATCTGGGGTTGCATTCATGACTGTTGTCTACAAGGCAGTGGAGCTTGGCATGCCGGTGTGATTTTTCACGAATGTGTCAATCATGTCACGGCTAGCAGGCAACTATAGTCTAGCACAAGCAAGCGTTATCCAATACAGCTCAGAGCAAGAAGTTTATTACCGCCTCCTATCGGGAAGATGTCGAATCCCAGCGTAAAAAGTTCAAGGTCCGAAGAGTCCACAATTTACTGGAGTAGTACAAGCTAAAATGAACTACCCAAAGAATTACATATGGCTTTACTCGTACATTATCATACAGCCATGTCATCTGGTCTGCGTTCTCATTATTGGGATATGTGGATATGATTACACAAAAGATATACTAGTTGTTCGATGTCAAAGATAGGTTATTTCCCTTCGGGACACGTTTGAAGTTCTATGTAGCATGCGTAAGACACGTTGAAGACTTAAACAGGAATTAACCGCTCGAAATCTTTGACATGAAACAACTGATAGATCATTAGTATAGTTATATCTGCACATAAAAACCATTGGAATGTGGTTCTTTATGTAAAGGCAACATTTGTGATAATGTGCAGCCATTTGAACCTGTTTATCGGGTTATTAATTTTTGCGTGCTTTGCTCTGTGGAATCGACCTGTGTACTCTTGACTTTTAGTTTCGCAGAGTAATGTATTTTTTTCCGTACATTGAATAAGAGGTCAAACGTGTGAAATAAGCATATTCATAAAGGGTTATTATTAGAGTCACAAAATGATTCGGTAAAACATTGCAAGCCGAGCTAAAACGTTACGTATCAACAAGTAGCAGCTGTAGATGTACACCCTCAGATTTATATGCAACACAGTAGCAATTGGTCAAATTGCTACGAGAGCATGCAGAATGTTAGACTCGTATGACTATATAACATACTGTACTTACAGTAAAACATCCTGGTTCGCCTTCCCGATTACAGTGAGCTATGAAAAATTTGCACATGATAAGGAAGTGGGCTTTTAGAGTAACGTTCAGTGCGGACTGGCAACTGGTCAAGTTTCCCTATCAGACTTTTACAGCTTCCGGGCGAACTTAAGAGACAGCGTAACACGTTGGTCCTCGAGGTTTTGGAGTCTTAGTGCTTCGCAGGCCGTAGAGTAGCTGTGAAAGGTGTTTCCAAAGGTGATCTTAGTTGCACGCACTTAGAGGGCTCTATTTTCATCCGTTGGCCTTTCGTTCAGACAAGGAGTTTCTCGTGAAACCTGGATGCCGCAGGGGTGTTAGATACTCCAGGGCCGGACGTGCAAAACATGTGTAAACTGTAGGTAGCTAAAACTGCCTCAGCCTACATAGGAGGTACGGCCTCTGTTTTTTATTTTTAGTCAATTCTATCACGTCCGTGCCTCACTTCAGGTCAGATTGAAAGGTCACTCCTAAGCGTTTGGCAACACTGACGACCTCAAGTTCATGGCCGCCAATGGTAAGAACAGGGAGTGGGCCTCGGTGGGTTTCAGACATAGCAGACCTGCATGGCCTTACACTTCCCTGCTTTCAGTTTAAGTCCACGCAGAAAGATTGTTGAGATCGTGTGACGCTGGTTGCTTGGTGACGTGATGCGGCGGCGGGGTTTGTCGTTATAGCGGTAACCATTTTGGCTGATGCCTTTTTTTGTGCCGGTGAGAATTTTAAGCTCATTATACCAAACACTTGGATTCCGCTTCTTCAGCTTTTCGCTGGATTCCATTGCAAGAAACGGCCCTATTTAATGCCCTTTAAACTTTGTTATGGAGTGTGTGTTCATCATGTTCCCCAGCTTATTCCTTTTTTGGGGGGGGGGGTATAACGGCATAGCGGGTCAGGTTGTAAAGTCGGTAAGAGTTAAAAGGGACGATGGTTGTTGTTGAAGGTACCTCCCAATTAACAAGGCCAATTATCATGCTAGCACGTCTTCTTTTTAATTTTTAAAATTTTTTTATTCATTTTGCAAAATAACAAATAAACACAATGATAATACAATAAGGCAACACATATACCACGGATCCAAAGCAAAAGTATGACACAACAAACAAACAAATGAAAGAAAAGAATCAAGAATCAAAATAATACCAGCCAACTAACACAACACTAACACAGGAGAGAAATCAATGATAACACTTTTTTTACAGCAACTTAATATAAATAAAAAATGAGAAAAAGATAATCAACCTAATGCCAATGCAAGTGAGTCCCATTTTAGGTAACGGGTCTCAATCTTGTTTCTTCTTTCTGCTATGATTTGTTCTGTGATATAGTGCGTCTTTACAAAGGAAATAAAGTGATTTAATACAAGTTTTTGACCTCTCTGCTTGAAAATGAAAAGTTTGCAATTAAATTAGTATTTTCCGATAAATCTCCTAAAATAACTATTGCATAATCTAGTCTTAAAGTCTTAGTTGCTATAATATTAAACCATGTCTGTAAATCTCTCCAAAATTTACACATTCTAGGGCAGTCCCAAATTAAGGCTCATATCCCTACAATAGGTTGTGCATCCTTTCTTTAGCAACATTTTTGTAATGGTGGTATGTGTCAGTATAACACTACAGGTCACGAAATACGCATCAAAAATTTGTGAAACTTTTGCAAAACCTGAGTTGGTTCCGAAGAACTGTTCGCGGTGTAATGCAAAATTGTCGGGACCCTCGGATTGCGGAAATTCTTCCACAAAAAATCTAGATCTTCAGCAAGATTCCAGTTGTTTAAATTATAAAATTTGCATGATACTTGTTGGTCCAAACACCGTTGGAGGAGTCAATTCTTGTCTGAGGGGGGCATTGAAAAAAAAAATCAATTTTGGGCTTGGTTGATTATTAAAAAGTTTCAGGTGTTTGGTGGAGGTGTTTTTTGAATGGTCCAGTATGAATATGAGTGCCTGGAAGAGCCCATCCTTGCATAGGGTTTCAAATTGGGAGAGATCCATTTCTGACCGGTCTTCAATTCAATTCTTCAAATACCAACATTGCAGACATACAACAAACGTTGGCCTAGACGGCGCTGATATTCACAATGGTCATTACATTGTCTTACTTTATAATAGTTAAACGTTATTTTGGAATGCTCCATTTTTGCATAGGGGTGATTTTAGAACAGTCGCTTTTTGCATGGGGGCGAAACATGTTGTACTTGCTCGTGCAAATGTTGCCTGTCTAGTTGTTCTTTACTTCCTGGTGGCAAGACGATTCTGCGCCGATTAACTATGCTAGTAAAAAAGGTAATGAAGAAAGACGGTAAAGTCGTTGCCGACTGGTACGCAATATACGTTGGGTGGGTAGGGGTCCGAATAACATTCTTTTGATAGTGGATAGCCTTGGGCAGGGAGTAAGTGGTGTACGCCCCCCTAGCGTTTTCGGAACTGCGTTTTTGTTCTTACCTCTGGAGGCGAAAACAACGTTTCCGAAATATTTAAATGAATCCAAATGAATTGAAACCGTTAGCATCATCAAAAAAAGCATATTGGGACTTGGGTACTGACGGACGTTAGTTAGTAAGGCTTTTGACCTTGTCGATCTCACCACGGCTATATGTCATCTCCTCTAGCTCGGAGTCCGACCGGAGCTACTTTCATAGTCAAAGTTGCTACAGATAGTATCAATCTCAATTTTAATATTATTCTAAAACCGTTCTATTGTCTTGGTATGGACTCTTTGGTACAACTAAAATAAGCAATACAACATCTTAGGTTTTTATGGATTTAACCCTCCCTTCACAACTTAAGATATTAGATATAGCAGCTTCTTAGTTATCATACGATCGCGTGCCGTCAAAGTCTAGTTGTTCAAATAGAGCAAGTACCTATAAGTACACAAGTTAGACCCAAGCCATCTAAAAGTGTTGGAGCGAATCCCAGCATTGCCCACTGCGCGCCGTAGGCCGAAAAAGCGCTGAGTTGAAGCAGTGCAGTTACTGCATTAACCTCTACTAACTTGAGGCCAAGATAGAAGAGGATAACAAATATGGCATGACTACAACAGCTTAGCGCCAAGACTGTGGTAGTCCATGGTTCAAGGTGCCATTTTGAACTGGTGACACATGCACCTATCCCAGCAGACACTGCGCTGATAACGTAAGTGTACGTCACAAGCTTTGCCCTCGAGGTGGATTCTAAAAGACCTTTGGAGCCAACATTAAGCATGGAGTGAATCATTGCTCCGGTAATGGTAAAAACTATTCCGAGAGCAACGTTAGCAGTGCCCGTTGCTGACCTCATGTTGACGAAGCTACCGTAACCGAGAAGTATGACACCTGATGCACACCACGTGCTACCGAGAACGGTTACACGAGTCGGAATCTGTAATGTAAAATAAGAATCATCATAGCAAAAAGTATACCACATGTCGTATGCCTTAAGCATTATCTATAGTCATATTGCAGTCCTTAGTCATGAGTTGTGAGGGGGTGGGGTGTACAAGCTTTAGATAAATCACGTTTGTGACCGCATCTTATGCACTACAACAGCTGCAATATAAAGTAGAATATCATGTATCATTCAAACTATGCTGCTGGATAAATCATGGAGATAACCTCTAGACGTTTCGAGTGAGAATCAGTCAGTAACGCCCTACCAAGTCCACCTAGATGTCGGTAGGATAAACTTTACTGGTTGTGTGCTAAAAAAAAATTACTCATGCAACTGGATAAAGTTTTTAAACAGTCAGACTTTTCAGACAGCATCCACTGCACTGTCTTTCGTCATTGACTAATGATAGGACTGGACAACCAGGTTTTATACCAAAACTCTGAATAGATATGTTAATGAGGTTAATATCAAATAGGATGTCTTGACATAGTCTTTAATAGAAGACTAAGACTGACTTCGAAGACTGTGTCAAGACATCCTGAATTGTCCTGAACTCATTAACATATGCCTATTCAGAGTTTTGGTATAAAACCTGGTTGTCCAGTCCTTTTCTTAGTCACTCACGAAAGACAGCGGATGCTGTCTGAAATGACTGTATTAAAATTTTATCCAGTTGCTTGAGTAACTATTTTTGGCATATCTTATTACCTGGATGTCTAACCATCAACTTTACTGGTTGTGTAAAACAAAACCCACCTCTTGAAGGAAGATACAAGACAGGGCCACCACAAAGACCGGCATACTGGCGTTCCAGACGACTTCAGAGTTCGCCGGAGGAATAAATTGGTACGACGTGTACAGGCAAAGGATGCTGGCAAACCGAGTTAATCCTTGGGAAGTCAAACATGCTACTTGTTTCCAGTCGTTTGACATCATGTCTGCCCTTTGGTACACAGTGATGCATAAAGATACCAACAAAATCAGCAAATCATACAATAAAAGTATCTGATAAGGTGTAAAGCCTCGGTCTTCAACATATCGTGACGCAACAGGCACTGGACCAATGAAGAAACCGCAAGCCAGGCAGACTGCCACACCCGAAAGGTTCTAAAAGAACACAAACATATTCGTTACAGAGAGTATACCGCAACAATACTGGTATGTTCAATAAAGATTTCACATAAGTCAATTCTAGTTATTGTGTGAGATTGAAATCATACATGAAATATGTTTGGTCATAAACACCTTTATCTAACTTAGACATGATGCAATATTGTCAGTCCTATCATTTTTCACTTGGATGAATTATGGCACTTTCGCATTAATTATGCAAATTGGGAATGTATTTGCATAATTGGTATCTGCTGATGCTCCACTTGCCATAAACTAAATTTGTTACATGTATTTGAGTCTTATAATGGAAAACACTGCAAATATAGATTTTCCTCATTAGTTATGCAAATTAAGTGTCGATTAGCATAATTTGCACATCAGTGTGTACATCTCTGTCTAAGCTACCTGCATACTAAATATCATGGAAACCCGTCGTCCCTTTGTTCAGTTATTCTCCTTAGAAGATTTTCAGAATAACGCCACTGCAGTTCCAGAGCAAGCTGATAGGGGCCCAAACCTACACCACTTCTTTATTACATCACAAGCTATCTGCCACCCAAAAATCAAGACCACAGCACGTCCAGGTCAAAAGATACAAAAACGAAAGTTCTGCTGCAGTACCAAGGTCACATTCCAGGGGGCCCAAAATCGACCTTGAATTTCGGCTTTACAACACCTACCCACATACCAAAAATAATTAAAATCCATCCAGAGGTTCTGGAGTTATGCTATCGACAGTAGTGCGGAAACACAAACACACAGACACACAGACACACACACAGACAGACACACCCAAAACTATATCTCCATTTTTCATGGAGATAATTATCGTATCTTCAAATATGAAAATATTCAAATTCCTAGTTTTTAGACCCCGTTGCCAATTGAGTACCTTCCCCCGAACTTTCCCTCGACTCTTGTAGGTTGGTGGTAGGTTCCGAGCAATCTGACCAGGTTTTAGCCCATGCCTATCTTTTAGCGACAACCATGTTCCCAAAAGATAATAAAAACTTCAGACCATTTTAAACAATACTTGACAAGGATAAATGAATGTAATATTACAGAAACGATACAAAGTAAACAAAACTTAGCTTGCTATGAGAGAAAGGTACATACATCAAAATTATAATATCATTTCATACAAAACAATACGTGATAAATAAAGTAAATAAAAACACATTACACATCTTGTTGGTTCTGACGAGGTGGTTGGGCATTGATACTGGTATGTCTGTTTTGTATTTCCAATTAGAAAATACTGACCAGATCTTTCTGACCTGAAGCGGCCTTTTGGGTTCGTCCTCAGAAAACCCCAAAATAACCCACTTAGCTATAAATATCATTTGTATTCTTCTTTACAGATCATGTACCTTCCATGGCTGAGTTACTTTTCCTAGTATCACCTCTTGAAAATCAATGGCTGGGTTACTGGGCCCAGGACTGAAAGGTATACCAGTACATGACTTACTCCCAGCCGAACCCCAAAAATCGCTAACAATACCCATCTCCAAGCAAGATTTGCCGATCAGCAGGTTTTTCAAAACCAACGAATCTTGAACATGTATCAATACAAATGTTGTCTTGCCTTGATCCATAGTCGCATATCACCGGCTTTTCTTTAAACCACGGAATCGCTATCTCTGAAGTAATTGGTGGCCATCCCCCTGCTGTTGTCAAGACACTAGTCCGCTTTACTCTTGATCGTCACTGTCCTTTCTTGGTGGCGTAAAAGGGAAGTACTGTATTAGTATTGTAAGTACCTACAATATACAATTTGTACTTGTCTTTATAGTAACTCTTTATATTGAAGAAGGCTTATTAACTCTTTTTTTTCGCCTGGAGCTTGTGAACAGGATCCTTCCTCAAATGTCGTTGATTGACAAAGTGAATATTTACACCTCTTGAAATATCTGGACACTCGGTCTCCCTGGACAACATTAGAATCTTGGCCACTGAACCAGACTTTTTTGCAACAGGAATTAAAGAGGCCATCTATTTCCGGGCTCTACAACCACCCTGCAACAGATAATGGCTTCCAAGATAGCAGAACCTGTCGACTGGTTCCACACGGTGCGTGTTGATCACCAAGGCAGCTGGGGGGGGGGCCTCGTAGTCACTAAGAGACTGTACCTTCGTCTTCTCCCAGCTGACCATCAGGCCGAGAGGTTGTGTTTCCCTGTCCATGACCTCTAGGGCAAGCTGGAGCACATCTAGGAGTTCGGCTAGGATTGCCACGTCGTCGGCATAGTCCAGGTCAGTGATGGTGATGTCGCCGAAGCTAGCACCACAGTCGCACTGGGCCACAGTTCTTCCCATGATGTAGTCAATTGCTGTGTTGAAGACTGTCGGGGCCAGTACGCAACCCTGGCGGACGCCACTGTTGATGGTGAAGCTGTCTGACATCTTCCCATTCACTCTCACGCAGGAGGAGGTGTCGGAGTAGAGGAGTGAGAGCAGCTTGATCAGCTTGGCCGAGACACCAATGATCTTGAGGATCTTCCAAAGAGCTGGTCTGTCCACAGAGTCGAACGCTTGTTTGAGGTCGACATAGGCCGCGTAGAGGGGTTTCCTGTACTCCCTTCTCCTCTCAGCCAGTAGACGGAGGGCTAGGATCCTGTCCACCGTGGAGCGGCCTGGTGTGAAACCACTCTGCTCCCTTCTCTGCTTGCGGAGGAGAAGTGGACGCAGCCTTGCTAGGAGGACGTTTGCGAACACCTTTCCCGGGACACTCAGTAGGGTAATCCCTCTGTAGTTGCTGCATAGGTCCTTGGGCCCCTTCTTCCAGAAGGGGAGAATAACACCAAGCAGCCAGTCCGCAGGGATGGCCTCGCTGTTCCAGATGGCTGTGAACAGATGTTGGAGCTGGTGAGCTACTGCAGGTCCGCCGTGTAGTAGCAACTCTGGCGCGATGCCATCGGCTCCAGCAGCCCGCCCGGCTTTGAGCTTCTGTATGGCCTTGACCACTTCATCGAGGACGGGAGGTCCAGTGGGGACAGAGTCGTCCTCGGTGGCTGAGGCAGCCTGTTCGTCTAGCTGAGGAGAGGGGATGGGGGGAGGGCGATTGAGAAGACTCTGGAAGTGTTCCCTCCACCGTGCTACCTGTTGTTCAGGGGTGTCAGGTATGGATCCATCCACAGCTTTCACAGGGGCCGTAGGGGGGGGTTGACTTCCCTGAGAGGGTCTTTAGGGTCCTGTAGAGGGAGCCTTGGTCCCCTCGCCGGGCTGATGCCTCTGCTTCGTCTGCCAGGTCATCTAGCCAAGTCTGTTTATCCTTCCGCAGTAGTTTATTGCGCTGGGCGTTGAGACGTCTATGCTCGCTGTGGTTGCCTTCCAGTCTACAGTTTGAAGCAAAACAATTACTCCCAACATCTGATTGTAAATACAGCCCAACCAAAGTCTATATTTAGGCCACACTGAAATTGTTGAATGACTTGGAGTTCATAGTAATGTAACCAGGAAAATATATATATTTTTTTGGATTGGGAAAAATAAGAGCGGGCGATTACGAGAACCAACAAATTAAATCGGTGTGGCCTGAAGTTGCTTTAACAAACAGTGGTATAAAATAATAGCTTCTCACACAATTTTCGTAGCTATCTTTTGCTTTTTGGACTTGGAAAGCTTTCCTTTCTCCATTTTTCTTACTTACATATGGGAGAAGGTAGCCTATTGCAATTTTGAACAGATGGAAGTACAATAAGAATGAACATGACATCAAACAATTATGATTTGCATGAACTTTAAAGATATTGACTGTTTGTTCCTTGTAAACTGAACATGGATGACAATAAATCAGCACTTGATTAGTCACACCTGTGCATGTATATTGTGACATTCTAGGCTAAGGGTGTATGTCATGTTGATTCTTTTTGAATACAAACTGTGATCTGGCAATGGAGTTTTGTGGCCATGTATGGCATGTTATAGCAGAAGGGCCAGTCTATTGTTTCATGGAGTTTGGTTCGGTTACTCTTGTCACTTGTGTTTGTTGGAATAGAAACCGTTATAAAAAATCTTAAATATTGTCAATAGAAGCAAGGTGTTACATTCATGGTACTTCTATCTTTAATAAAACAATAATGGTATTGTTGATAAAAGTACATACAAATGTTTCTCGTTCTTTTTGAGTCTGCCAACTTTGTCAAGACTGTATAACAACGCATGCTATGCATCTTAGAATAAAACATGTTCTTTGCAAAATGATGTAAAACTAATTATTTATTTAGCTGAACATGAGCTTTCATCTACCACATGTTGATTTGTTGAGGTAGTAATGAGAAACACACCAGGGATATTAGGTAATTTTGTTAAGTTTTAGAGAGCCTAGGACAAGAATGTTCTGCTCTGTACATTGAGAAAAATGGAATTGAGTGATTTCAATGATAAAACTGAATTTTTCTGTCTTGATATAATCTATGCTTTATCTCTTTGATTTGATTCTTAGAATATACTGTCAAACTGTCTTCCTTTTCCATCTATGGTGCCTTTTACCCTTGCTTTTACGAAACAGTATAGATTTTTAAGTGTTTTGGAATGTGCAGCATTAAGCAGCTGCTATGGTTTATAGATAAAACATGCCTTCTAATAATTCTTTCATTGACTTGGATAAGAGACAAAACAACAGGTTGTGAAAATGGATACTTGAATCCTTTGGCTAGCAAAATTGGCCTTGTTCTCAATTCTCGAGAAGTTTTAATGAACAGCCAGTTGGTGAGAGCAAAGGTTCAGTTATGTGCGTGTTGATAAAATATCAATAGTAACTAGAGTTCCACGAACACATTATCTTCGCCAAATAATCAAGGCTTATTGTGGAGAGTGATTAATATTTACATGTTTATCACCCCCTGCAAACTTGATCATACACCATACCGTTTGAAAGTTATGATGGGGGGGGGGGGGAGAATGAGTCCAGTCTAGATAGGGATAAAACTAAAACTGATCATCAAAAAAATTGAAAGTTATAATTAGATGGTACAGTCAATATATATGAATAGAATAAATCTTTATTCCATATCATACACATTTTGCAAGACATAATACATGTTACTTTTCCATACGGTGCTAGGTAATACCTAGCAGTGTACTCTCTGAGCAGAGGAGTTGGTCCGGCTGGTTATTCACATGTTTTTAGGTGTTTTGTAAGGCTTTCTATTATGTTCCCTTTCCGTAATTTCTCCAACCGTGTGTTTGACAAAAATGCAGAAACTGAACGCTTAAAAAAAAACCGGACCCACACATCTGTTTGAATTGTAGTGAGACTGCCCATTTGTTTATTTATGTGCACCATCTGTTTATTTACACTTCTAGGCAAGGCCTTCTGCTGGCCTGTTTCGGGAACACTGTCACACGCCCTATTATGGAATGTAATGGATTTACAATTATCTTTACTAATTATGCAGATTAGCTCCTGTATTCTATAATTAGACATCGATTGTGTAAAGCACCATCTGAGCTCTCTACATACAAAACTTCACGACAATCTCTTCACCTCTTCTCAAGTAATACGTGTCCGAATGTCAAAACAAAAACACCCACTGCAGTTCTAAACAAGCCGCTAGGGGGCCCAAACTTACAGAACTTACTTCTTGTGGCATGAACTATCTACCACACAAATATCATGACCATAGCATATGCCACTAAATTTTGAAGCTCCGCTGCAGTACCTTAGGTACTCGCTAGAAGGCCCATTATCGAACTTGACCTTCCTTTCCGTAAACCCTACCCATCCACTAAATATACAGATCCATCAACAGCTTCTTGAGTTATGTTGTCCACAAGAATTACACATCCACACAAAGCCCGCTGCAGTACCGACGGAAAATGCCAGGAGAACCATTTTTGAACTTGATCTGTTTCCACAACATCTACACACCTGCAAAATATCATGAAGATCCATCAACGTTTCCGTCACTTTTTTCGCCTACATACAAACGCACAAAAATTAAAAGTCCGCTGCAGTACTGTTGAAAAACGCAAGGTAAACCGTTTTTGAACTTGACCTTTCTTTGCACAACCACTACACACCCACTAAAAATCCTAAAGATTCATCAAAGGTTTCTTGAGTTATGCTCTTGACATACATACAGACCCACCAAACAGCTGGCTCAACCGAAAACATAATCTACCCCGAGTACTATAGTACTCGGCGAAGATAATAAAAGAAAACGTTATAGCTGTTGAATAAAGTAAAAAGCTTTGTAGTATGCCCCACGGGAATGAGCTTGCAATAAAACTTTCAATTAACAATAACTTTCAATGACTAGAAAACCAACAAACTCCTACCTTGTCAGGTTGCAATCGGGAAATGTGCAGGAGACGAAATGATGACCAGCCGGCGTGGATTCCTCGCAAAATAATGCCAAGGAAATGCATTTTGGCTCCAAAAGAACTGTTGAGATCATGTGCGCAATTATGATTCATCAACTTCTATTGTTGAAAATGTGTGAACGGCTGGTGTCATGACCAGACATCAGTAGCGCAGTAGCCCTGTTTGTCACAATTCTTCAGACATACGTCTCACACATACAACAATTATCATCCGCATTAATATTTCTTTGTAATTTTGTTGTTGTTGTTCACCTTTCTTTGTGTTACATACTTTTACGCACCTCAAACTTGTGTAAGTTGAATAAGAACAAAAATATAAGGACTTGATCTTACCATGTATTTTGAAAGTACAACATCATCACAATATGAGGCAGACCTAACTTTGCTAATCTTGACGTCCTTTTCGGAGGTCAGATTCAAAGACAACATTGAAATACTAGTAGACAGAAGGCATACATGCACATCCACTTTGGTAAGAAGAATGTTGGTGACCGTGTTAATTCAAACATTCTTTCATAAGTTGCCGACAAAGGTAAATCAAGATTTCACAAAATACCATTAATGACTGAGAAACGTCTGGCAATATGTAAGATAAGAATCAGTGCGGGAAAAATACAAAATGGTACCTATTTTTGATAGGCGTGTGAATAGTATGCAACAAATTAAGTGGAAAATGAAAAATAATTCATCTGTGAATGTCCCCAATTCTGTGTCGACACATATAGATTATCAATGGATGTCTTAGATCTCTCAAACATGCGTACATTTGAAAACAACATTGAAAAATTATCTCACTAATCTTGGTCGAGATTGTGTTTATTTTTTCCCAGGTTTCAATGTGTAAGTTTTGAAAGATCCGCACGTTTGTGACGGCAGTCCTGTGCCTTATATTTTAAATATTCTCCTTGGTTTGAAGAATTCCAGGTGAACCGATTCGATTTCCGACCCGAAAAGAATTATGGGCTTGATGCATGTAAAGAAAAGTTTGTTTCTACTATCAAAACAGACAAAGGTTGCATCGGCTTTGTCTGATGATTGATTATAGACAGGCAACAAAGGCAACATATCCCCAAGCTGAGGGTCACATAATATTAATATTGGGTGGTAAACACACCTTTTCTGTTAAAATAGAAGCTGGGTTTACCCCGCCGTGTTTAAGCGTTGAAACGCACGAGACGACTAGCAGTCTCCTGACTCCCACGGATGTTTTCTGTTGTTACTCCGGGAAGGAGGATGACCTCCTTCTGGGAGTATTGGAAATGCTTTTGTTTTCACGTTCGCAGCTATAACTCACGATCCCGTTGTCGCATTGGTGTGTAACTTGGCATATCGTTTGCCTGGTTGACTGTGGTGATGCACAATGTCTTTGTTATACCGCAACTACTTTAAACGTCAATACAATATCGAAATTGCACCCCTATGATTAATGGTAAGCGCCACTGCCTTGCCATAGAGACCATGTTCTAATCCGTTCCGCTTGATTGCAATACTTCAGGCAGATACGGGGTATAAAGCTTCCCTACTTGCTGTGATCGTATAATCACTGTTACATTGTAGAATAGACAACGTGCATCACCACACGCAACCTAGCAAACGATATACCAAGTTACATTGCCAATGTGGCAACGGGAATTGTGAGTTTTAGCTGCGAACATGTGCAGAGTGACCTCCAGTCAGTGTATTAAGTATGCCGTGTCCATTCGCTAGTATGCGCGTACGGGACGGACGGTGCACTTTTACGCATAGTGTGAAAATGGGATATCTCTGGACCTTCAAACTAACCACACTTGTAGTTTGTAATACGGAGGCTGTGACAATGTAAAAAGTTTACGCAGAGGAGGAGAGATTGTTGAGATATGTTTCTCAGAAAAGTGCCTGCAGGCCGCGGCGGCTAGTGTCACTTCCGGGTGGCAATCTGGTGACCTTTGACCTTCGTGCAATGTAACGATAATACAAATTAGCCTTTTTTATTACAAATAGGTTGATAGCTATAGATCAGGCATGCCTGCAATACATTGTGGAAAGAGAATTTACTGCATATTTGTGATTTCTGAAACATCTTAGTTAAAGGCTAATCTTTAAAAGGGGCCATCTACATGTAGATCTAAATTTGTGAATTTTTCCGGAATTTCTAGATCCTATCTGTGTCATGCTGTAATAACGTACTTTTCAGCAGGTTAACGGGTTCAAGAGAGCGACCCACACCACGTACTCTTCCAGCATGTTCCCCCACAAAAGAGACTTAAATCGAGACATAGCTTCCTGCACTCGCTTGAACCACTCAGAGGTAGTGCAGCGTCTCAGAAGACGGCCATTTGGTCTCAACACCTCCAGACAGCACCACATAAACTCACCATCCCCCCGAGGAAATCCCTTCCTCCAGGAGCGGGGGAGGCATGGCCAACCTGGCTATGTCTCAATCGCCTCAGAACAGGCACAGGAAGGTGCAAGACCCTTATGAACAAGTGGGGTCTCAGTCCAGATGGACAGACGGCATGTGACTGCGGGCAGGAGCAGACCATGGAACACCTCCTTGTCTGCCCCCTCCTACCTGAGCCATGCACCAGAGAGGACCTTGAAGCCCTGACCCTAAGAGGACTTGCAGTAGCGGAATATTGGAGAGGGAGCGTGTAGCAGAAGTGGTGACACGAGAAGAAGAAGAAGCAGGTTAACCTCTCTTGTATTGAAAGAAAAAGATAGATAAGAACTTTTTCTTTACTTCCTGTAAAACACTACTTCGACTGTGCAGAGATGCAATTTGTGTGGGTCAATACTTTTAATCCTTTAAATACCGCTTATCAAAAATGCACTCTTTACACCTGGCTCCACATACAACCCACGATTCCGTTGCTGCATAGGTATGTTAAGTATCACATGATGATCATGATATAGGACTGGCGGTTCTAATCGAGAAATAGTTCTTCATGATAAAGATGACATAAAATGGACCAAACCATTAAAGTCTGGGGCCAGCATTAACAATTATCCAATAGCCATCCCTACAAAATTAATCGCCAAATACAACAAAATAAACCAGGATAGTAATTGTCTGTGATTTCACACCTTATATCAAGATCCATTTCATGCATTTCTCTTACAACTGAGCAAAAAGTTTACAAACACCTCAAAAATTAAAAATTAACAAACACCTTAGCCACAATGTACACACTATAAATACTTCACGGAGAATTGTGTCCTACGGACTCTTGTTATAATTATATTTGTTGTTGTTGAGTCCGCCATATTGATGACATTGTTTGCTTGGCTTCTGTCATCCTTTATCCAAATTTGAATTCCTTAATCTTTGTTTAAGAAAGCAGAAAACTTGATAACTTTATAGAAGTCGGTTGTCCCATTTTCGAATTCTGGTGAATCTTGTGCACTGCTGTTTTATGGAAGCCAGGATCATGTCAATGTAATTTTAATGAAATAGACTGTGGTGAAAATGAAACGTCCAGAACGTCCGAAGGCAATGTCTGAATCTTTGAATTCCAGTTGTAGAGATTGAATTGTATCAAAATATTGTAATACCTTGATGTGTAACCTTCATAAACGTAGGCTGTGGTATCCTAAGATGGTACATGGACACACCTGGACAAATTTCAGTTCACTAGTTTTTTTATCCCCTTTTGAAAGTTCACATTATTAAGATTATCGACTTCTTTTCTTGTCTCGTTTCAAAGTGCTTTATTTTAGACAAAGAACTTACAACCAGACATTTTAGGCCATGAACAAAGAGGACCAATTAATAGTGCTCCTGACTTCAGGCTATGCATAATTAAAGGTGAATACAGGTAATTACTTTGGACCGAGGTGCTAAAAACAATTAATCTATTGATATTTATGCGCCTGTCAACATGACGGATGTGGTTCTCAAGTTGATTGATAGAAAAAAAACACAGAAAAACTACAGAATTTAAGCATGTGAACTTTAAAGGAATAAACCAGCTTGCATAAAAAAACATATGAAGTTAAAATTGCATGTAAAGAATACGCAAGAAGTGTGTTCGCATGAATATTACCTAGAATATAAATTTTACCCTAGGTATTTAGGTATTTGCTCTTGAATTCACAGGTACCCCCTAAATTTTATCAAAATTGACAAACTTTGACTTATTTCAAATAATCTAAAGACTATTCTTATATTTCGGAAAGTTTTTCTAAAAGTATGCTGTTGTCTGTGTATTGTGCAAAAATTTATTTACTGTTAGCCATCTGCAAAAAGCTGGTTTAGGCCAGTATTTGTCAATTCAGAAGAGGTGAATGTCTTCACATATCACTGAAATATTATGGTAATTATCTTTTAGTCTGAAAAACATTTGGAATAAGTGGTATCTCTTCTCTACTTGTGCCAAATTATGAATTATTTGACTATACCAAACTTGAGATATTGAAGATTTTCTACCAAATCCACCATTCCCTCTATTATGGTCTTAGCCACACCACACGCTACGGCCGCGTGGCGCGTTGGATACACCCGATCCCTCGATCTCGGAAGTTAAGCAACGCGCGGTCCGGACAGTGCTTGGATGGGAGACCAACCAAGGACGTCCGGATTGCTGTAGCCTCACGAAGCTTTCCACGAAATCGTCTTCCGGGAGGGACGTAAAACGGGGGTCCCGTGCTCGAGGAGGTGCCTCGAACACGTTAAACAGCCTCATTACCCTACACATTGGGTACCTGCCTGTGGCACTGGCTGCAAATACACCTGATATTAACACAGCAGAGAATCTTTCTCTGTAGGAACGTCATCTACACCCCCTGCCTTGTTCTTTGGTAGTCATTTGATCGCATAATTCACCTCTGACTTCAGGATTTCCGGAAAGGCGTCACCAGCAGACAAGCTCTCTTCTTACTCTGGTGTGCTGTACATCTTATTGTCTCCGTAATCTGCATTGTCGTTGTACTTCTCGCAGTACTCCCTACATCTTTGAAGTATACTTAGGTTGGTCAGCATGCGGTTGTCTTCTGCTTTAATGTTCCTTTGCCTAGGTTTAAAACTTCGCCGCAGCTTCTTGATGGTGTAGTAAGATTTCCGTAAAGTGCTGTTCTTCTAGCCACTTTACTTTGTGCGATAAATCATACAGAACTACTCGAAAGTCAAATTGTTTCTTTCCTGACTCCCGAGGTTGCCCGACAACCTGTCGTGTGACAAACCAAACCAAACCGAACTGACTAACATTCTTGTTACCAACCTGAAGGTGTCCAAAAAGCTATCGTGTGACAAACCAAACAGAATTATTTAACAATCCTGTTACAAAACCTGATCATTAGGTTGTTAGACAACCTGAGATGCAAGAAGGCAGACAACTCTAGGTGATAACGTTACATCAAACACAGCCTGGCTTTACTCCTGCATTCGTTGACTGCTGCTCGAGCGTTCACGTCTCCGAGCCTGGTCCTACCGCTCTCTGCGCCACAGGCGGCTGACTGGTATACAGTTTCCGTACCTAAAGCCGACAATAAATAGCACAGAGGGTACGAACAAAACAAACATAAAATACACCGAAGACGAAAGCAGTTCAAACAGGCGACAGTTTCCAAAACTGATGAAAAGCGTTCCAAGGGCTAAACTCACCCGAAGCGCCGCGGTGAAAAAACCAATAACCGCCGCCGTCTGAAGAAGAAAGCCGGGAGCTGCCCCAGGCATGCGCAGACTAGGCAGAATGTTGATCTGCTACCAATGGCCTCCTTAGGCGGTAAGACGAGGCAGACCACAGGCCTGGCAGCGTCGCACCCGCATCCAAATGCATAACTCAGGTGAGAAAACGAGGAAATTAATTGCAACAAGTTATTATACTAAACTGAAACAAACCCTCCTACACAAATGTCCGGAATGCAATCAGCAACAAATGCAAATTACGAGCCGCTAAAAACGAACCGTGCGACAGAAAATTGCTCAAAATAACAACTGCACGCGCTTGGAAGGGCGAACAATCAAGACGAAAATGGAACACGAAAATGTTCTCTACGTGAAAACAATTGGCACACCAAAATGCGGGAAAACAAGTCACAATGGGAAATTCAAAGAGACGCCAAATGGTGGCAAGCCAACACAATAACTGCGTACCTTTTTGGCTAGTAACGCTTACTATGCTGGTAGGAAAAAACTTACTCTTCTGTAGCTCATGCCGGCAAGTTATCCTAAAGGTTGTACGAAGTGCTAGTTGTCGCAGGCTGGCGGATGCAGAAAAAGAAAATTCTACGTTGTTGTGGAGCTCCGCTACACAGACATCCCTTTTTCACAAAGAGATATTGGAGGGATTTCAATTATGCCGTGAACATAAATCTCCCGAGAGTTAATGCATTTTTTATTTCTTTTGGAAGCAAATTATTTCTAAATCTATTAAATTGATAGCGGAATTACTATCAGTCCTCTGCAAAATTTAAAGAAATACCGTAAGTCCTTATGGTTAAATCAGTCGATCAGGTGATGGGACTATCAATCCACAAATAGAAACGTAGCTTCTAATGTCATACTCTTTGTCATCATGTACTTTGTTAAGCTGCCGCAGTGTGTCGCTGCTTTGGCGGGACCTTGATATCATCAGCAAGGTGCACACATACTTATAGGCTGCTGTGCGCTACTGTAATTGTGACCAAGCCTTCCAATATGTCATTGTCGAGAAGGAATCTTTTTTTTAAATACTTCTATTTTTTTCTGATGCACTCATGATACTTCGATCGACACTGGCTAGACCTACAGGTCGACAAGATCTGGTATAGGATTATTGTTAACTTAGATAAATGAGTGCAGAAAGCGGATACAAACACCTCATCACGATGATAGTAACCTTTGCAAATCATTGTAGGCATTGACGAGACCTTAGTCTTAGAAAACATGCTATGTCTGCTATTGTTGAAATTACTTAGCCGAGACCGTCTCCATTCAAAATGCGCTTTCGCACAAATACTGGCTATTATCACGCCCTGCTATCGAACAAAGGGTTTTTATCTCACCCCTTTGACTGAGTCCTATCGATCTTGAGAAACATAAAATCAATGATACCTTCTTGAACAGCCTTGCGATTCTGGGTCAGATTCTTTAGATTACCGAGTGCAAATGATCCGGGAATCGTTGCTAGTCAGTTAATAAGTAAAATGATATGACGGTAAACTACAGTTATATTCTTTAACACACCTTGAGGATCTCTGAGGAACGCAATGTATGCACGGAAGAACTTCCTATTATCACAAAGTTGCACGGGTCTGCAAAAATAACGGGCCGATCGAGCAAGGCGTTGTAGATTCTTTCGACAATTGACTACAATTGATCACGTACCATGGCGTTTATTTTGTGTCATCAATGTACATGTCATGCCGAGGGGTGAAGGTGACAGGCTTCGTAGCTTAAACCAGAAAAACAACACAGATGAGCTAACGTCGTATATATCATACATACATTGAGGCCTTGAATTTGGTTTGTATGACCATTGGCCTCATTATTGAAATATTAGGCAAAATGTAAAAGTATGAGTAAAAAGACAACAAAACACAGGAAGCGGAAAAAGATTCGTTTTTATCCATGAAATTCGTTGATAGTTCTGTCAAGATAAAAATCTTTAGGACGCAGCGAGGTTTTCTTCCATAGTGGAATGGTGGTGGATTTGGCTTAGGCTTTAGATAGCACGTTCTTTTTTAATGCTTCATGTTTAAACTGGGATGATATTATGTATGTTGAGTAAAAGACTTGCTTAACGGGCTGTGATACATGCCCATGGCCCAACAGATACTTTCTAATTACCTGTACTTAGCCAAGTGTGGCAGAAATGTGCAATAGAGGTCTTCATTCATTCATTCAATAATTGTTGCATCTTCCGTTTGTAGCAAATGCCGATTGTACCTTGCCACATTACGTCCAAATCAACCCGGCAATGGTCAATGCCTTCTTAGGCTGACTAAAACACTGTCTTATGTATAAGGTTGTATTCATGAAATGGGTAAACCTTACGCCTGTGAAATCGCTATTTTGCCGTTAATAGTTGTGATTTTAAATTGTACACCCTGCCAGGAAGATACAAAAAAGGATATAAACCCCACTATTCTTGCTCAATAGTTATGACCGCGTACCCGTGGTTATTTACTATCATGATGTGTAACTCAGCTCAATGGTTCATTCTTATCTCAGCTCGTGCAAAGTCAAGGAACAATAAGGAAACGACTTATGTGTTTTTGTCCTGAAAGTCGATGATAAGCAAACAGAGGTGTCCGAAATCTTGTTTTAATAGCGGTCATTAGCTTCCTTACGTAGCATTAGAGTTAATAGATAGCTGGTTACATGACAACTATGGTCGGTTTTAAGACCATGGCTGAAGAATCCTGTTGACCATCGATTGACCGCAAACGCCAATTTGCTTTCATCTGTGCGATAATAGCCGTCATGACAGGTAACAAGTGACACTGGACACGCTCGGCCTACTGCCGTACATCAGGGGCCGGGCAAGCTTTTCTCTTCGTCTTTTCAGAAACGAACGTCTTTATCGGAGTGTTTTTTTCTTCTTACAATAGATCATTTTTTCAAGATTTAAAAAACGATCACTAGTTAGGTGGTTTTTCATAGCAAATTTTCTTGATAATGCTATTATCTAACACGTCATTGAAAATGTTTGAAGCCCAGCTGTGATAATACTTTTCATCTTTTTTATTTATTTTTTATCTATTTATTCAGATTTACCACATTTGTGAAAGGATTGACATAACAGGTAACTATCACCTTTTCAAGATGTCAACCCAGACGAGACTGTAAGGTTTGGACCATCACACACCGGGGCATGCCCCTACTCTTTTTCGAAAGGTGTGGTGGGTTCTTTAACGTGCGCGGGGTTCAGCTCTATAAAACACACGGGACCTCCATTTAACGTCCTATCCGAGGGACGTCCCTTACCGAAGCTAGGTACCCATTTACACCTGAGTGAAGTGAGGAAATTTGTGTTAAGTGCCTTTCCCAAGGGCACGACGTCCGATCTCATGTCCAGACATGTCTGGGGGCAAACCGGGATCGAACTCGGGTTCCCTTGTTTGACGGCCGAATGTTAACGTTCTAGCCGTTACGCCACAAATGATAGAGCAATGTTTTGAAACTACCTTAAATCTTTACGTACGCTTTTACGCGTGATGCATTCATTTCCAAATACTATAATCATATGTTCGTGACTATTACGACTTAACATAATTTCAGCTAAGCCCAGAGGAAAGCCGGTGATTTTATGGAATTTTGCAGTTGAAAGCAGGGTGGAGTTCAAAAGCTTGAAGTACCTCCAGAGCACACCACATTTGTCACGGCATCTCTTCTGGGATTTGCCGTGAAGGTTTGGTATAGTGATTAAACACTCTTTCACACTGCAGGCAATTACAAAATATCCCCCCCCCCCCCCACTGGAGTTAATCCCCCGCCTTATCGGCGACAACGGGTGTCCATTCTAACGGAAGATCTCAAAATCATTCAGAAGGGTTCGACGCGTAGTTAATCTATAAGAACTGTGGATTCATGAGTGCCTAATCTCGTGCAGCAGCCCCTTGCCGTGGCAGATCGATTATCACCAACACTGAATGATTCATGTACGTACGGGGTGCGAGGCTCGTGCACTTGTCGATAGCAATCGGTAGAAGATGTCTGTTGACTTCTTTTCTAAAAACAAACACAACTTGTTGACAGATTAGGTGAGGATTTACGTATAGAACCTCTTGAATTTGGGTTCCTCAATGTCATATAGGAAAAGAAGTTTATTTCTGTGTTGACATTGCATCCAATACGGTATGATGAAATGCTACATACATGCGACTGTCTTGGGCCAATCCAAACCACCTAGATATGTAATAAAAACATACATGCAACAGGCTTTGAAATGCAGAGATCTCAAATGACCTCTGCCTTACAGGTGAATTTAAAGGGCTTCTGTAAATGCAATACAATGGAATATCTATGATATATAACCTGTATGTTGGTTTATTATCATTCCTTTGCGGTTATTCATCTATTCATATAATAGTTATTTTATTTGTCTCATTTTTATTCATTGTTGTCTTGTATCTCTTATTTATCATTTTTGTCATTATTTATTCTCATTGGTTAGACTCCGATCTGTCATCTATGACCAATAGATTCTTTTATCTGAACAGAAGAATATTTTCTTCTGAATCTAAAACAAATATGTGCATACGCATCGTATTATACGTTATTTCTGTTCCGTTAGCTAAAAGGTGTTTGGTTTGATTAGGCAGAAAGAATGTTAATATTCGGGTCATCATTCAGTGGTAGCGCCAGATTATTTATCTTGTCCTATGAAAATGTATGGTAACTTCGTAGCATCCTCCTATGTGCAACGAAACAGAGTGGGATGCTCTGAAGAAATCATAATATTTTTGGAAGTGTCCAAAAAATAGATACATGACTTGATGCAAAGTAAACCAGAAATGTTGCCACCGTAAATCTAGCCTCTTACAATTGTTTTATAAAAAGACGGTGTTGGCTCGAGCATGTTGACGAAATCAAAATTTGCACAACAATGGCATGCGACCCATCACATTTGCCATCTGTTGCACAGGAAGGTCCCTCCAGATGCTGCCGGAGTTTAGCAAAGTATTAAATTAACGATGGCTATGGGCAGCGGATAAGATTGTATTTACGACCATTGCACAAGATAGATTAGACGAGTACATGTTTTCCTATGCGTCCTGATAGCAAAAATACCTTAGTGAATATGGTACTTCAGCAATTATTTTTTTTTGGAGGGGGGGGGGCGGCTTTCTTAACGAATATATCTGGGCCCATTTCTAGCTCGCGATTTTCTATCTTCCGTTCCCTGCAGGCTCCAACATCGAAGTTATCATCCTCCTGTGATTGATGGGGTCTATATAAATTGTCAGAAACGGAACCAATTCTGCCATCAATTTCCTACAGGTCAGATCACCGCCAATTCACACCGCGTCTTTTGTAACCGGGGAAGATTAACAGCAAATTTCATGGTCAGTCCGCGGTGTCAGCCGTTTGTTCAAACACATATTTGAGAGGCGTTTTGAGTGTCGGAGGTCGCCACGAGTTGGCAGATAGCTCGGAGATTTCACGGCCCCATAACCATTGTGGATATACAATGCCGCCATCCTAACCTCCATATAGGATACTTATTGATGAAAAATGAACTGACATGGAACCTTCTAGGTTAACGCTTATTTAGGTGAAACTGGCGCTGACAGCCCTTTGGTACTTGCAACATGCAACAAAGTGAAAAGGTTGCAAATATTACGTTACTAAAACAGCAGATGAAACTTGGTCATCCAACTTTGTATAGTGCAAGTCTGGAATCTTACCAAGCCTCAGCTAGCAGCACATATAAGGAGGTAGGGCGAAGCCAATTGACGTCTGACGCCATGCTAGTGTGCCTTTATGTGCTGATCTTTAAGTCAATATTTGTGGTCAAACGTTAAAAGTTGTTTACACATCTGCTACAAAAATCCTTTGAAAAATCACGACAAATCTTTGCGTAAGTTCTGGCCGACCTGCAGCCTCACAGTTGAGCTCCTTGTTCCAATTACTTGGTAACTGGGAGACCCTGGTGTGTTGTTTTGTGTTGGCAACTTAATATCAATCACGTCTGAGGAAGAATATGTCGTGTTTCTGGTTACGGTACTGAAGAAATTAGGGTCGATATTTGGGGATCTTGAAGAAGGAAGCACAATGTTTACTACACATCCCTATATCTACTGTTGAAGGCCTTAATCTGAGTGTGAAATACAGGAACTCTGAAAGTAAATATGCAATAATTGTTGGATTCTGTTTTGGATTTTTATCTCACAGATATCAGATGGACAGTTTAACCCTATATAGACCGGGCTCCCAAAATCCAACCCCTCGTCCTCGTCGTGGGAGGTGGTAACAGGAGGAGTAGGCCAGCCCACACCATCGGCACACCGAAACTTCTGGCTAACGGGGCTCTGGTAAAACGGCTACGACAGGCCCAGCAAGTCGGTAGCTGAATAAATGTTGCTAAACGTACTATAAGGAGAGGTAAAAGGACGGATCAAGACGGACAACGACCTGGAAGTGGAAAAGGACTACGAGTTCAACAAATGGCTATGGTAGAAAGAATTGGAACCTGGAACGTCTGTGGCTTAAGAGATTAGGAACCGGAGATAGTAGACTTCATGAACAAACGCAGAATCACAGTCATGGGTCTGGCAGACTGTAGAAGGAGTGGAAAATGATGCAAGGAGATCCACTCCAACTACGTCCTCATATGGAACGAAGTAGAACAACGCCAGAGGGCAAAGCACGGTGTAGCTTTCATCCTGCACCCGGATACCGCAAAGAACCTTACCGACACAGCGTACATTTCGGAGATGGTAATCAGGATCACAATCAGGGAAAAGGACAGAATTACCAATTACATACAAGTCTACGCCCCATGCAATTACTCTTACTCTGACCAGGAAAAGGATGACTTCTTTGAGGAAGTCTCGGACAGTCTTTCCCTGGTACCAGATGGAGAGGAAGTAATTGTAATGGGCGACTTTAACGGTAGGGTTGGGAGGAAGGAGAGATCCTTGGACAAGACATCTAGGCCCCCACGGTGACACCAACACAGATTGTAAGTACAATGGATACCAGCTCCTGAGTCTCTGTGCAGAACATGACCTCTTCGTCACAAACACTCTCTTCCAACATCGTCGCAGCCACACCCAGACATGGTATAGATGGAATGACCTGACCAAAACATCCCAAATCGACTTCATCCTCACCAGAACAACAAGGAGGAGCAGGGTCCACGATGCTAGGGTCATACAAAACGCAGGACTGGACACAGACCACCGACCAGTGGTGATGTGGATAGATGGGAATTCAACCAAACCACAAAGAAGGAAGGTGACACCAGAGGAACAAATTCCAGTTATAATTAACTGGCAAAAGTTCAGGAAGAGCATGGACATTCAAGAAGAAACAAGAAGGAAGGTTACGGAAAGTCTGGAACACATCGACACAAACATATATGACAGTAATCGAAGCTTGGTGCACCTTCAGAGACACTCTTCTCAACACTGTCTAGAAGGCTTGTGGGACCAAGGGACAGAATAGGGGACAGAGAAAGGCCACCGTCTGGTGGAACGACGAAGTGAAGGAAGCAGTAAAAGAGAAAAAAAAGACTCTTCAGTGTGTGAAATCGCAGACACATGAAGACTATGTCAATTACAGACTAGTCGGAAGGAACAGCAAGAGAGTGGTCAAGACTGCAAAGGACTCATCCTGGACTGACTATGGGAGACACCTTACTGAGCTGTGCAAGCAGTCACCGCGGGAGTTCTATAGGAGCATCAGGGCCATACGGTTAAGAGACGGGCCATACAACCCAGTCTCTGTTATAAATGATAAGGTCATTAAGGATGGCAATCCCCTCTATGAGTATGAGGACAGTGACATCAGGGAGAGATGGGAAGACTATTTCAGAGAGCTACTGAACCCGGTCGATGGAATCAGCACTTCTGAAAAGTTCAAGCCCAGACACCCGGAACATAAAGAACCCAACAAGGAAGAGGTCAAAAGAGCCGTGAGGTCAAGTCCCAAGAACAAGGCAGCTGGAGTAGATAGAATCATCACTGAAGCCATCACGGCCTGTGGAGAGACTGGCATTAAGTGGCTAACTACGATCTTCCAAAAGGCTTGGGAAGAAAGACGTGTTCCGGATGACTGGCAGAGGGCACTTGTAATGCCCATATGGAAAAGGAAAGGGAGCAAGAAGGACTGCAACAAATACAGAGGCATATCCCTGCTCAGCCACACAGGCAAGATCTTCACCAAGATCTTGGAGCAGCGCACACGGGCAATAATTGTTCTCCAAGCAGAGGTTTTGGTCGAGTAGGGTAGGGTAGGATTGTCCGGGATTTTTATGTCTGTCTCCCTTCACCTCTGCGAGATAACGGAACACATCAAGCCTTTTAAATCTAATCATTTTGACACATAAAGGTCATTTTGTAAGTAGGTGCTAAGTCTGCCAAGGGAGTCTAGTGTTTCTGCCCTCGCGCCACGGGTGTTTCCGGTCTTCCGGTCCAGGAACGCAGTGACCCACTGTACATACGTTTTGGAAAAGAAAATGCTCGTATAGAACTACTCGAGACTGTTCAGTGTAACAGAATAACGCTTACTAGGAGTTCGTATAAAATCGTGTGCAAAAACACCAGCTCTAGCGAGACGATATAGAGCGTCAGAATTTTGACTTGCAAGTCTGTTTTCTATTATTTTATCCTCCCTACAGCTGCCACATTAATTCTAAGACTCAAATGTGCCTAAGATTTACTGTTGATGGTTATATAGATAACTGTTTACAGTCGATGTAACTAATTTATTTCGCTAGTTTAAAAACAAAACGCTGAAAATATGACAAAGGATTTCAGTAAGGCTTTGAAATATCCGGCTACTCGTGCAAAAAAAACATTACTATCATAATAATACAAAGTTCAAACAAGGAAATTGTCTACCGTACATATATTCTTTTCATTCTTTCCTTGTATGCCATTGTGGAGTCCTTAGCACCACAGAAACAGCCACAATCTTTGTCAAAAACACTGCTGCTAGCTGACCGCATGTAGCCGTAATTGCAATCCAAGTACGTTTTTTCCATGTCAGTATATCTGGTTCAGCCTCAGATTGGCATGTACAAAAGGTAAGGGAAACCAGCACACTTATCGAAAAGAGAAGGGGTCTTTTCCAGTATGAGTGGATCATACAAATCTGTCTGGATATGCAGCTTGTATAGCCTGTGTTTACACAAGCTCTCGGCCGGAGGTTTCTGACCAGGGGGATGGCGGTCACAGGACCTGCCGGCCACTAGGAGCGCGATTCGTCAGGATAGCAGCTTGTACTCTTCAGTACAAATCTGGTGTGTTATGCCTTGAGGCAGTTTACCGGGTATACAATGTCAACTAACTAACAAACAAACATATAAACTAAGTAGCAGTTGGAATAATGTTGCAGTTGCCTCATAAACACCTGAAACACCATATACAGGATACATGTATGCAAGGACATTATAATGTCCTTGATGTACAAGAATGTACATGTATGTAACTTTCATCATTCAAATAGTAGAGTCAAGTCAATAAGCACAGGAACTTAAGCTACATCATGCAATTTATTTAGAAGATTAACCTATTCATGAAAAGACTTAACACGTGAACAATCCGATCTAATTCGATGCACCGTGATGGTAACGAGGTGAAAATAATAAATTTGTACATTTAATTTAAAGCACCCAAACAACCCCTTGGGAGGGAGGGGGTTAAACCACTTGCTGACAAAAGGTTCAAAGCAAAATGTAAAATTTTTGGTGCAAGATGAAGACTTTTTTTGCATGTGACGATGTCTGAGCGACAATAATCAAATAGAATTTTTTCTAGATAGTTTTCCACGTGTTTGTTTTGTTTTACACGCACGTTTCTTTTCTCAAATGTTCCGGCAGGAACGTAGGTAATTTTTTTTTTGTCTCCGGCGATTGTTTCCTATTTTATATCCAGGAAAATTGCGTAAGTAAGGTACAGCCAGGTACACTAAACTGCAGTTATGGTGCACCAATACCCAAAAAATCTTGCCGTAAACTTGCCACTCCAGATTCTGAAGCCTAGATAATTTTCTACGTGCATGTCCATCGATTCCGTCCTTATATGCCCTCCCCCTCCGTCTCACCGCCATCACGCACCCTCCCCCGACCTTCGTCGGCACCATCGTCCAAGTATGGTTCAACGATGTAATCTCTCCCTCGGCCCCTCCACTGGCTCCTTACGCTGGACAACTTCAAATTAGGCCTGCACACTCGAGGAGGAGTCGGAACACCGATCTGTTGCGTCCGCCATTTTCTGCAGTACACCACGCCGTTCGCTGAGCGGAGCTTGTCTGTAGATGACGTCGTAGCGCGTTCGGCCGCGCAATCCGTAGGTTGTTCGGCAGGTGTCGAAAATCGGACTTGTTGAAAACCCGTAAAAACTCTATTTCTTAACTTTGGCGATTGAAAACTATATCAACACGTTTCAATATATGTATAGTTTCTGTATGTATGTGTCCATTTTACACAACTGATCATGTTTCGTTTAGCCTTTAATGTACATTGTTAGCGGTCGACAAAAATAAATGTTAGGGACGGCAGGTTTTTGCTTGGGTAACCAGAAACACAACTCAGCCAAGTTTGCACCAAGCATACTGTCATATCCAAAACGTACTACAACCGGTTCTATTAGCTTTTAGTTACCACCTATGCATTTACTGACAGCAAAAAGAATGAACGTCGCCCCTACTTGGGTTGAATGCCACGCGGCCAAACGCCAAGGATAAGGCTTCCGTAGCTTTTAGCACAAAAACATACGTAAAGAGACTTCGTAACTAAGGACTTGACGTAGAAAACGTCAAGCCTGCTGATATGAAGTAGCAGTGATGGGTTTAACGGTGGCAGCAACACAAGACGAACAGCATCAGATTTCCATACATGTACGTGTATGAAACGTGAAGTGTCTTGGGTTTTAACCACACGAATTTGTAACCATACCCGGATAATAGACATGTCAGTCTCTTCACCATCATCAATCTCCAAGGCTCGGAGATTTCTGTTGACGTTGCAGCGGAACGGAAAGAGCTTTGGGCTTCTATTCCATAAGGCGTGTTGATGGACGAACAGGAGGTCTCACAACGTATGTGTGAAGTTTCTCTTGTATGGCGGCCTAGATATGTCGAAAGTTTTTTCTAGCTATTCTAACAAAGTACTCATTGCGAGGACATTCATTCGCCCCCCCTCATAACTTCCAAACGGTATGGTGTATCATCACCAGATTTGCAGGGAATGATGCACACGCGAACTTTAATAATTTCTGTAATTTTGGTGACGTTACGACGTAATATGACGTAAATATGACGTCATCGATGTGATTTTTTGGCTAAATATGGAATTCCCGTAATATTTAAAGGTATTGAACAAAAAAGTGTGTCATATTGATGTCAAGGTATACCAAGACATCTGACGTCAATGGTAACTACGTTGATGTCAAAGGATGACGTCATGTGTTGTTAGCGATCCCTAGAGATCCGCCATCTGGGATCGGCCATTTTTTTTGAATGAAAAAAAACAACTTTTTTTCAACATATGACCCCAAAACACACTTAAAATAGACTAGAAACGTTAATCTGAATGTTTATGGTAAAGAAAATACCAGGTAGTGACGATTTTGAAGGCGAAAAAGCATGTTGAAACCTAAAATAGTGATATGGTCCGCCATCTTGGATTTAGACCGATTACGTCATCACATTAGCATAAATTATGAATATTAATACATTTAAACATGTAGGAAAACTAGTGTGGTTGAGCAAAAAAGCCTGAGAAATATCATTGTTTAAAAAAGAAATGTGATTTTTGCATAAAATGCCTGTTAGAAACCGGTTGCCATGGCAACAAGAAAAATAATAAACTTAAACCATTATCATAAAATTGTAGCCAACTAAATTTTAGGAAAAGACACCAAGTTTAGTAGTCCTAGCATACGTCGTTTGGCAGTTATACGAAGTCAAAGTTGGGGCGGGCACTTTTAGCCCCCCCCCCTCCACAGTCTAGATAGGGTAAGAAAAAAATCTATGTGATATTCTAAGGCTTTTAAAGGGGCATATTGTAGAATCTGGTTGGCAAAAATTACAAATAGTAAGAATTTGAAAGATCTACACTAAGATTCACATTTGTAACTTATTTATTACTTATTTCCAACATATTCCCGTCATTTTGTTACATTTCCATCATTAATGAACGACGAAAAACGCAAAAACGTGTAAAATCTGGTTCATTTACATATTAACTTGTGTCCCGCAAGTTAATATGCAAATAAGCCAGCGTAGAACGCTAAGAAATAACCGAATCGACCGTTGCGGTCGGTGTTCGAGCGTCACAGGAAAATCACCAAAAGTGAACTAACTTCAGAACGTCGCCCGTTCGATCGCGTGATCGGCGGTTCGTCGGAATGTTGGACGAAATGGCGGACAAGTCAAGCGGCGGTGGGGATTGCGTACATAATTTTTTTTTCAAGACGATCGCACGACACTACAAAGTCGCATCCATACGTGATAAATATTGCTGTGCAGTGTAATAAGGTAGATGCAACTAATGATGTAGAAAAATTATCAAAAACAAAGAAAATTATTATGACTATAGATGAACGGAGACAAGGATTCCGTACACTGGGCACTGGAGTCTCCTGAGTCATGAGGCAGACTGACTGTGACTAAATAATGCTGGCTCTGCTTACTGAAGTTCTATCCGCTATTTATTCGTCTTGCTGTCTTTACTGACTGAATCGTCGTTCCTCAGAAATCCCCCGTCTTTTTTCTTCTGTCTACAACGGACAGACATCTAAACAATGGTCTACTCAAACTGCATTAGTTACTTCATTTTACACTGTTATCGGATTTGTTATTAATAGTAGTTTAACTCCTTTAAGAATTATACATAGATTTACACGTTGTTCATACTAATGGCACAGCAATTACAGTCTAAATCCAATTACAATCTTAATAGTGTGTCTTCCTGTAAGTTGATAACGATTGAACTAGCAGACGTTTGCGACATGTTGCCTACTTTTTCGGTATATTGACCATTGTCGAAGAGTAAAAATTGTTGGAAAGTATTATTTTTATTTCAAAATTAGGTGAAAACAAAAAAATTCATCCATAAAATTTACTTGCTGTGGCCTTATGCGTAATCAACACATGCCAACATCATATTCAGATATGCCCAAGTGCAATGATAGAGTATTCTAGCGGCATCCCTATGCAAAATAGATCAGTCCAAATTACTTCTACTCAAAATTTCATAGATAGTTTATTGGTATGTTCTTAACCAGAAATATTCATATTAACGTTTCTAGTCTATTTTCATAGTGTTTTGGGGTTATTAGTAAACAAAAATGTATTTTGAAAAATTCAAAATGGCCGATCAAAGATGGCGGATCCAAAGGGACAGCTAAATACACATTCTTTCACGTCATTTCGACGTCATAATAGTTACCATTGACGTCAGATGTCTTGGCAGACCTTAGCATCAATAAGACACACTTTTTTGGTTTAATACCTTTAGATATTAAGCGAATTACCTATTTACCTAAAACAAATCACATCGATGACGTCATAAATACGTCGTATTGCGTCGAAATGATACCAAAATCACAAGATCATTAATGTTATTTACATCACCCGCTGTAAATTTGGTGATCATACACCATATCGTTATGACAGGGGGGGGTGGCGGCAGGGCAGCTTGTGGGAACGAAAAATATGATATAAAAGACAACAAAAGACACAAAACGTAAAACATTACTCCTAACCATATATTGTGCATTTTCTTGATATGCTTTCTTTATTTATTTTTCGTTTTCGCAAACAGCCCGACGGGGCCCGGATTGGAAATGGGACCAAAGCATAAACCTCCCACCCCACCCCAGATTTTTAAAAATAAACAGTCTAGATAGGGTTAAATCAGTAAACAAAATAAAGTTGATACCATAGTTAAATCATACACTATTCTACCGTTGATTATCGACATCATTAGGATCCATATTTGAATTGTAAATACAATTAGTTTCCTACATCATGATGATATGTAATATCCCATTTATTAGAGGCATTTATGTTTTTCATGCATGTTGATGACAATAACGGATGATTGCTTCGAAACGGGCAATATGATAGCTAATGTTGACCTCAGGGGTCATTTCTTATTACAGGCAATATCGGGCGTCCTGTTATTTCATGTCGTTAGTGACGTTTCAATTAAACTTTAAATCATGTACATCATTATATATGGCTCCGTGTGTGTACTGTCTTGGGTTTATTTTATCATACAGTCATATTATATTTCACATCTTGGATGCACGTTCTTTGTCCTGTCATGAATATTTTTTTTAATTGCTAGCGTACTTGTACCAATAAGTGTACGCCAAGATTTTGCTGGTTTCGATATTTGGACGTCTTCTTGGTCATATTTAAGATGTCGATTCAATTTGAAATGATACGTGAAAGGCTACTGCTCTATAACGTGCTTATGCCTTATGGCAAATCAATCTGGACTCATAACGAAATCATACATTCATTGACCGATCTATGAAATTTTAGGTCGCTGTGCGGTCACAGCCCTAGTAGAATGAGCGTATTACGAAACAAAGGTGGTCACATCAGTGGCTAGCGACCCGGCCACATGGATTCGTGTTGGAATGATGAGTTGTTGTTCCTCTACTGAGTGTTCAAAAGGTCGTGTTTCTATTGACCTAGCGTGACACGAAGCCATGTGCCTCCGGGCAACTGTGCCTCTACCGTGGAAAATAGGCGACATGGGTGTTACGATGTTCTTATGAATATCGCATGCATGGCATCGTGCATCACATATCAAAATAGAAGCCTTATCGAGTTCTTTTGAGAACTCCTGACATTCCAGAAATAATCACAAGCCAATGACTACAACTTTAAATAGTTCTATATATTGATCGAATATGCCTAAAATTTATTGAATCTTTACAGAAATAAGTAACAAAAAGGCGTCCCATCAATGAAAAGCTCACAAAATATGAACCTGTTCATTCAATGTCTAATACTAGCATTTGGTGTTTTTTAAACTAGGTACGCAACATTGTGAATTTGCATATTCAAAGCCAATTTAACGTAGCTTGTTCAAGCGCACTACACATTTTAGTCACCCATCTAATATGTTATATCAGGTTGATAGTAATAGTGATATCCGTCATCTTACTAGATCTACTCTAGGGTGTATATTCTCGAAATGTTATATTTTTTAATGACAAAATGAGAATATTCCACGGTCATAAATGTCATTAAAAGACAGAATGTAGTTTTGTATCATTATCAGAAGTCTTGGGGCTAATTTCACAACGGTACCTGCCAGCGTGTTTCAATGGCAGTTAATTGTGCTCTTCGTCTCTGTCTGATGTCTTTCGACGTGTTTTATTTTGGTTATTCAGTTCCGTCCTCTCGCGCGTGCCTCCTTTGACTTATGGAAGTTCTTGCGGGTGTCGTTCCAGGCCGACTATCAAATGTAACTCCCGATGAATGAGGATCAGGGCTGTTGAACTTTGCCAGAAGAACATTATTAACCTCCACGTGGCCACCGGTATCCCGTGGAATAGGCTATAAACTGATAAATCATCTGCTTTCAGCAAGTCATTTTTCATCCTTAGAAGATATTTGTAATTTCTCGTCCTCTACGCAATACCTTCTTCTTGGCATGCGGCTCTTCCGCAGGATCTGCGCAGCTTTCTCGCGCTTTCTGGTGAAATAAATCAGCACTAAGGGATTCACCACGCAGTTTGAAAATGCCAACCAGTGAGAGATGGGATAGACGTAGTCATGTAATCCATTCGCGTACTTCGTGGGCAAGTCAAAATATATATACAACATCCAGCAGATATACAGTGGTAGCCATGTGAGTAGAAACGCCATCCTTATGACACTGAGAATGGAAGAGGTTGTGAGACGTTTGGGATTGGAAGGGGGGGGGGTCTCTCCTTCCTCATAGAGTTGCGAAATCTTCTTTAAGCTCTTCGATGGGACTGTGTTTTGCAACGTGTGAAACGCTGTAGCCTTCCAGTGGTTCTCGACACCGCGGGTATTTCTACGCAAAGAAGACTATCACGTTGACAAACAGAGGTCCAAGCAAGCATACTGCCATTAGGAATCCGTTGTACACGAAACTAGTGTGATGATGCCCATTCCTCGTCGCAGTATCTTCGTATTCGGTAGGGTTTTCTGTTGTCTGAAGACGTCACAAAGATGAAGTGGGGCAGACTGATGGCAATAGATGTAGTCCATATCAGTGCGAGGAACGGCAAGGCTTTTATGGCATCTTCTTATCTCCTTTTTGTCGCCATCATCTAGCGATACATGTAGAATCAATGCAAAATGGAATTTTAGTTCTAATAGAAATATCGCTATTCCAAGTATAACATAGCTTCTATAGAATACATCATCATAAAATGGTCTTTAATATGTCTTGTTTCACTATGTTTGGGTGCCACATGTAGTGTTCAGATAAAATAACTTGCAAGAATTCAAATTTAAGTCAAAGAGTGAATATATCATACTCATGATTGCCACGTTGACTCAGTATCTGGGCTATAACATTATCAGGGTGCAGACGCATGCTTTGACTTGAACCAAATGTAGATATCCTATCTTGCATCTTTGAGAGGTTTGAATGTGGCATAATGACTTCATTCGCCGAGAAGATTATATTATTATGAATGTTTTGATGTATGGACTTATTTTGTATTTAGATGTTCTACTGTTTGGCACCCGACATCAGCAACACTGTCTGGGTGACCTGTGCAATTTCAATAACAAATAGAATATACCGTACACTGACCCATGGCAATGAGATGATATCATGGACTGAGAATCGAATACAATGCTGTTATACAGTGCAAACCGGTAACACGTGGTCACCTAGCCCACACGGTCACTCACGCATCAGCGTACTGTTATGTTGTAGGTAAATGTATACAGTTGTAGATTCCAACAGTGAAAAATGCATAAAGGTTGATGTGTTTATAGACGTTGCAAAATTGAGCACTGAGTTTGAAAGTTGGCCCCGGCTTCATTTCGACGTCTCAGTTACGATATATAGATTGGAAGTATAAAAAAGTGGAACAATTTGTTGATTGCTTAAATAAATGGTCCCGGGACCACAGTTTGAAGTCCTTAAAACTGACACCAATAAACTTGCTACTACAGTTTGTATAACCCTAGTCTCATCTACAAGTTGTAACTTAGCTTTGAGAGCGAAACTAAATCCCAAAGGTTGGAATTTATTGCGGCAAGTTCCTTTAAACTATCATTTATTAGAAAGTCGATTCCACATTTATAGAAAAATCGATTTGTAGTGAAATGAATATCATAGCCTTCATCTAGGGTGGTGTTTTATATGTCCACACCCAACGGTTTGGTCAACACAACTAGACAGCTCCGATCGATGGTGTCAAAGGGCATTTCGAAAATTGCATTTTAAAGCCACCAAATATCCGAGGAGAATTCAGTGTAAAATCAATTGTTCCTCGCAGTCACATATCACGACTACCTTGGCATGGCAGCAACATATCTGTCTAGTAACTCCGCTAGAAATATAGCCAAGAGAAATAGGTCATTTGATTAAGGAGTGGCATGGCTTGTACGTAAGGACCAACATTCCCCCAAGGCAATGCCGTGTACGTGTTGTTCGTGACACAAAATTGCCAGCAACCAGACATATAAGATAAAACATAGAACGCGAACAATACACTATAAACCTCAAATGGGAAAGAAGGATCTGCCTTGTCAAAAAGGTTCACTATGATCCATGTAGCAAGATAGATTACTCTGCATGGATTTTAAAACTGTTACTACTCACATGGTCACGGGAAAACGTTTGGAACACGCCACGCTGTTTCTCTTTACTACATTTCCAGTAGCGGCTCTAACGTTGCACTGAACGTTGAATTCACATCAAGAAGGAGGTTTTAGTGTAATGTATCGCGATCTGAAATGTTTATGGCGATGTCAATGAATACCTGCTCTCCGCTATTCAACAGTATTCCCCTCAACCATCACTGCGGAAAATTCACTGGTACACGGCCACTAGTACACTAAAACCAACTGTTTTGAAGGGAACATGTACGTCGACGATACATTCTCAATTTAAATTTTACTTCTAATGCCAAACAGACATGTCCAGAGTTGAAAATTAATCGAGCGGAAAGTTAAATCAGGTTGTCGTGTGAGAAGAACCTCTCAAGACTATAATCTACTCCAGATAAGATAACAGCAGCGGCGTTTTTTTTTATTTCCTGGTTCTGAGATATTCAAATCATCTGTGGTTACACTATAGTGGCTTGCAGGGTTGCCTATCTCCATTAGTCCACAGTTTCCAGTTCACGCTTTGCTAATGAAGTGTGAATGCGGTCAAATATAGGTGACGGTACTTCTCTATTCTTCGGCATAATCTGTATCCTTAGAATCGCAAGGTGAGTAAAGGAAGACATATTGATAAGGTACAGTGAAGACAACCTTATTGGTGCAGCAAAAGTACAGCGACTTACGTAAGTTTTTTATAACTATGCATATAGACAAACAAGTGTATACAGATTACTATAGTAATTCATTAACGCAGAAGTTTGTGAATAAATCAACATATTGAGTTTGACGCATCACTTATACTACACGTTCAAGGGTCTAAACATTCTTTGAAATGCTAACCTATTTGTACACAATAATGGTTTTTTTCTAAAATCTAATTGAATTTATCTACCGGATAGAATGTATCAAATTCTGTTGAGCAAGCGGAAAGAAAGTTCAACAGATTTCAGTGTAGAGGTCAAAAATACAACCTTAGAATTTCAAATCTCAACGCGCATTTTCTTCCTTGTTAAGTATGAAAGCGCAATAGTCTTTGTGTATGGCTACTTACAATTGTACACAAAACATTATATACTTAGAGGCATGTATAGAGGTACATGTATTTGTCCGTCTTAGGTATTCGCAAGCTACAACCGCCGGGACATTTCTACTGTTTGAATAAAACCGCTATTCTTTCTAATCACATATCGATCCAGCCCTTTCCCACATGAACACTCAAGTACAAGAGTTTCGCATATCTCAATTAATAAGACGACATTATTATGATCCCAACCTGAAATCCTAGCAAGAACTGCACAGACAGTAGCAGCACTAGCTAGGCTTAACACCATATGGAAAGATAAAAACAAAATTAATCTTATGCACTCCCTAACTCTGTCAATTTATTTGTATGGTTGCGAAACATGGACACTTACCGCTGACCTACAGAGAAGGATTCTTGCAATGGAAACAAGATGCAACAGAAAAATTCTGGGCATTAGATATCTTGATCGTGTTACGAACGAGGAAATCTACAACAAAGTGGTACAAGCCATTGGACCAAATGGCAACCTACTGACAACTGTAATGAAGCGCAAGCTAAGATGGTTTGGTCATGTGGTAAGATCGTCAGGGCTTGCAAAAACTATACTACAAGCAACAGTGCCAGGTAGCCGAAAAAGAGGAAGACAGAGACAACGGTTGGAAGATAACATAAAAGAGTGGGCAGGACTAAGGTTATCACAAGCGATGAGAGCGGCAGAGGACAGAGTGAGGTGGAGGAGGATGGTGGATGGTCTATTCGTGGTGCCCCAACGACCCAAAAAGAGGTCAAGGGATAGGTGAGGTGGTGAGGTGATTATGCTTTGTATTGAATTGTGCTTTATATTGAATAGACGATGGGGTGTTTTTCAAAGGCATTTATTTATGAAATATTGATTAGAGCGATACTAGAGTTCATTCCAAGTCACAAAGAGGGTTTTATAATACTATTTATAATAATTTTGAAACATTTTTAATAAAAGAATTTCTGACCCACAATAGAGTCCATTCCAAGTCACCGCACGGATGTTTTTTGCCATTGTTTAGAATTAATTTGAAACAGTTGTAAGTATTTGTAATCCATATTTCATAGTTTCCAAACATTTCAAAATATGTTTACACTTTCTAATTGTTCCCACATTGTCATGGAGTATTCAAAATATTTACGGAACTGAGAACAATATTTTGATACTTTCTAAAGATAGATTACACCCCCTTGCCTTTATTTCGAATTTCCTATCTTTTTTTCGAAAGTAGAAATTCGCAGTCTGCTGTTAATTAGTTAGATTACACCCAAAAATAGACGTAGAAAGGCAGCGCTCACACCCCGCCGTGCTTTCACGGCTGGCCGCGGGAGTAAAGTAAACAAACAATTAACCTGTAAGTTAGCAGCACAACAATCTGAAAGAAACATTATCAGTGCCTAATCCCTTGGCTTCCTTATCAATCAAACCTAAAAATTTTTCAGAAACGACCCAAATATGCGACAGAAATGACAGAAAGTACTGACGGAAGCTGTATAGAAATAGTAGTCTGCCGCCCTCCCCCACGGGCCGCCCTCCCCCACGCTCTGAAGTTGAACTGGGACCAAACAACTGACCTTCAGCAATTCCATGTCCCAGTGCAAATTAAAAACGTCAATCAGCCAACAGGGTAAAGCATAGAGGCTTTATTGTTCCAGAGATTGAGAGTGGCAGATCGTGGATTTTGTCTCGCTATCAAAACTTCATGCCCGCGCTCGTGTTGTTGCATTCCCGGCAGACGGCATGACACGGGATGTTTGCAGGGAACACGCTGTCTGAAATATCATTACTATATCTATCTTTCAACATAGGTTAAGATTTAAAATACAGAATTTAAGTATAACAGCATTTCAGTGCTACATTATTACTGGAAAATTTCGTATCTGTAATCATTTTACATTGGTTTAAAGTATTAACAAGGAGTTTGCCCCCCTACACAAAGAATAGATTCTCCCAAGTAGCGGCCGCCTTTCCGGCTATCCCTTTGCATTGTGCCGAATGTCGGGCTAATTTGGCGTGGATAAACCTTTTGTTTTTGCTCATTACGTCTTGTCTTTGGCCACTGTTGGTTCCTGATCATTAGCAACATTTGCTGGCCCTTTTTGAGTAGCAAAACTACAGCAGAAATCTGGACTAGAGGAGCTCGGAGAAGGTGTCACAGCGCAGTGACTTCCTGCTCGGTCGGCGGTCCACCTCCGACCCAAAACAGGCTTTGGTAGGATTAGCGGCTCGTTACGGGGGGCAAATGACCCATATCTTTATTTCGAAATGTTTCGAAACTTGAAACAAACTAGTTTATATTTCAAATTTGTTTTGAAAAATGACCTCTTCTGACAGTCACTTTCGAAATGTTTGCAAATTCTTGAAAAATTTTCTAAAACATGGCACTCTCATATTTACTTTTTTTCTAAACATTTGTAAATATTTATAACAGTTTATAATTATACAACAATAATTCGAAGATATTATAAATATCACTCAAAAACCCGTGTGGTGACTTGGAATGGACTCGGAGTCCATTCCAAGTCACCGCACGGATGTTTTTTGCCATTGTTTAGAATTAATTTGAAACAGTTGTAAGTATTTGTAATCCATATTTCATAGTTTCCAAACATTTCAAAATATGTTTACACTTTCTAATTGTTCCCACATTGTCATGGAGTATTCAAAATATTTACGGAACTGAGAACAATATTTTGATACTTTCTAAAGATAGATTACACCCCCTTGCCTTTATTTCGAATTTCCTATCTTTTTTTCGAAAGTAGAAATTCGCAGTCTGCTGTTAATTAGTTAGATTACACCCAAAAATAGACGTAGAAAGGCAGCGCTCACACCCCGCCGTGCTTTCACGGCTGGCCGCGGGAGTAAAGTAAACAAACAATTAACCTGTAAGTTAGCAGCACAACAATCTGAAAGAAACATTATCAGTGCCTAATCCCTTGGCTTCCTTATCAATCAAACCTAAAAATTTTTCAGAAACGACCCAAATATGCGACAGAAATGACAGAAAGTACTGACGGAAGCTGTATAGAAATAGTAGTCTGCCGCCCTCCCCCACGGGCCGCCCTCCCCCACGCTCTGAAGTTGAACTGGGACCAAACAACTGACCTTCAGCAATTCCATGTCCCAGTGCAAATTAAAAACGTCAATCAGCCAACAGGGTAAAGCATAGAGGCTTTATTGTTCCAGAGATTGAGAGTGGCAGATCGTGGATTTTGTCTCGCTATCAAAACTTCATGCCCGCGCTCGTGTTGTTGCATTCCCGGCAGACGGCATGACACGGGATGTTTGCAGGGAACACGCTGTCTGAAATATCATTACTATATCTATCTTTCAACATAGGTTAAGATTTAAAATACAGAATTTAAGTATAACAGCATTTCAGTGCTACATTATTACTGGAAAATTTCGTATCTGTAATCATTTTACATTGGTTTAAAGTATTAACAAGGAGTTTGCCCCCCTACACAAAGAATAGATTCTCCCAAGTAGCGGCCGCCTTTCCGGCTATCCCTTTGCATTGTGCCGAATGTCGGGCTAATTTGGCGTGGATAAACCTTTTGTTTTTGCTCATTACGTCTTGTCTTTGGCCACTGTTGGTTCCTGATCATTAGCAACATTTGCTGGCCCTTTTTGAGTAGCAAAACTACAGCAGAAATCTGGACTAGAGGAGCTCGGAGAAGGTGTCACAGCGCAGTGACTTCCTGCTCGGTCGGCGGTCCACCTCCGACCCAAAACAGGCTTTGGTAGGATTAGCGGCTCGTTACGGGGGGCAAATGACCCATATCTTTATTTCGAAATGTTTCGAAACTTGAAACAAACTAGTTTATATTTCAAATTTGTTTTGAAAAATGACCTCTTCTGACAGTCACTTTCGAAATGTTTGCAAATTCTTGAAAAATTTTCTAAAACATGGCACTCTCATATTTACTTTTTTTCTAAACATTTGTAAATATTTATAACAGTTTATAATTATACAACAATAATTCGAAGATATTATAAATATCACTCAAAAACCCGTGTGGTGACTTGGAATGGACTCTAGTTCTAATTTTTTTTTAAAGATTGAATATAAAAATACAAATTTATTTTATTTTAATTTAATGAGAAAATTTAGAAATATGTTGAAAGCTACTGCACAAAAATCTCTTTATTTGGAATAATTTCGAAACATCTATGCGATTCTTTCACTTTTAGAAATATTTTCAAAAATGGTAGAAGATGGTTAACAATGGTAGAATGGTGATTGCCCCCATAAAAGTAGGTGCTAATCCGGCCATTCTGTCTGCTTTTGTACATTTTTGGATTTTACTGCAGGAAATTGGTTGGCGCTTTGTGGAAATAACTATTCCCTATACTCGCAAGGATGTGTGAATTGCTTTCTTACCAGCCCGCTGACCTATTTATAAAGATGTTACAAATAATGGTAAAAAAAATGGAAAGAAATAGTAGAAAATGGTGAATAATGGTAGAATGCTGTTATCATTATTTAGAAACTATTGTAAATATTACATTCTACATCATGAATATTTCTAAAGTTTTAGAAAACTTCAGAAATGTTTCTAAAGTTGAAATCACATTCAAAATATTTCAAAAGAATCAAATCTCTTACACAAATAATTGCAATAAATTGAAAATATTTCTACATTATGACAGTTGCGGTGACATGGAATGGAGTCTAGGAGGCCATATTTTATTAACGCTTGGTTTCCCTTTAATGCATTTGAAGGCAATAAGCACGGCTTTGTCTAATGGGAGCCGCCCGGTACATTTATGGCTGCAAACTCGGGGTAATCAGTTTTCATTGAAGCCCTAATAAGGAAAATAAAACAGATGATATGATCAATAGAAATTCTTATAAATGTATATATTTCACACTGTCGCTTGTGTAAAATCATGAAACAAGATTATAAGAATTATTAACATCACATCATTAACATTAACTCCATAAGTGTGGAAAAAACAGCTGGTACAAATAAAATTTAATCCATCGCTAAGAAAATTAAACTCGGCTTGTAATAACGCCACTTATATGAGATGACGTTGATGGCGTCTAACATACGATATAAAAAAATGTACAAATGTCAAGGTTAGCTATGGTGACCTTAACTGTGTTGAAGCATCAATGAAAGCAGGTTGCAGAATGAGTGGGGGGTACCATGATTTATTTTCTCATGGGACCTCCAATCATAGAGGAACATTATTCAAAAACAATGTTAGTCCCTATATTCATGAAACAAAATGTGATGTTTACGGCAGGTGGATAATTTTAGATTTGACTGTTGATGATTTTCGATTTTGTCTCGTTAATATTTATGCGCCAAATGAGGATTCGCCTGAAGTTTTCTCTAATTTATCTGATGAACTAGATGATTTTGATGCATGTAATGAAAACTTAATTACCACTGGAGATTTTAAGACAGTGCAGAATCCTTTACTGGACAGATTCTTTACCAACCGTACCTACCACCCCAAAACATATGAGGCCATATCTGAATTAAAAGGTAAACAAGTTAACAGAACTCATAACCAATGTAACAGAAAGGTTATCAGAGCTATTGAAAACAAACAAAGGTGAAAAAAGGTTGATAGAACTAATTAAAAGTGCAATTACACAATCATAGCACTGCAAGTAAACTTAAACAATCAAAGGTTTAAAGAACTTATAAACAACACATGATTGATGGTTCCCATGGAAGAACAAACAAACAGATACTTGGGATAATGCACTGTCCACCACGCCCACCCCCGGACGAACAACATTTAGTTACTGTACTAAAACAACAGCTAATTGAACTTTTGGCATAAAACTTTGTCTTGAATTAATCTTCTTTTAAAGACTACTTCAAGACATCCTAAATTGTCTTAACCTCAGTAACATATCTATTCAGAGTTTTGGTATAACACCTGGTGTTCTCAGTCCTATCGTTAGTCACTGACGAAAGACAGTGGATGCTGTCTGAAACGTCTGACTGTTTCAAAATCTTATCCAGTTGCTTGCGTAACTATTTTTGGCGTATCTTACTACCTGGATGTCTAACTTTCATCAACGTAGATACAGATATGGTCACAAATACCATTTCTAACATAATGATATACAAAATAGATTCAAATAACAATTTCATATTCTATATTCCATACGGCAAATATTGTATCAACACATTTACACACACACATCCTCCTGGTCTCACCATGATTTCGTATTTTGGCGGCTTTCCACTCTATTGATCAATATATATATAGAGAGAACAAAATTAATCAAAGTGAATCAAAATCACCATACTGGTAAACATAAGATAAGCAAAGAAAGAGAATAAAATAATAAACAGGGACATATACACATGGTGCCAAGGAACTGAAATAATAATTAAACAAATATATACTGCAAACAAAACCATATGATCATCTCTGTGAGGAGATTAGCAGTAACAAAACCATATAGATTTAAGTAATAAAAAAGTTAAATCAGTAGGGGGGCAACTCTTACAATTCCACAGGTGTTTACCATTGTAATACCGCCACCTGTGAATCTTTAGCATTCATGCCCTCACAGTCTTGTACATTGCTGACTCCAAAAAACAACGCAACACCCACTAATGCATGTATTGGGAAGAAGGAGTACTTGTTTAATTTACAAATTCACATATCCAAATTCACATAAGTGCAAAACAGAGATGTCATATTATTTCATGTCACTATATACTCATGTGGGCTTTACATCATTTGCAGCCGAAACTAAGTCTATGGCATCCACACGTTTTATTTTTTTAAATTTTTTTTTATTCATTCAAGAAAATATACAGATACAGATAAACACAAATATACATGATGAACAATAAACTACATAAAAATTAAGGACAGCTAGTCCAGTCTGAAAAACAAAAGATGCGTGCCTTTTTAACGAGTAAAGGATACACCAAAATACTAAAATACTGAACCAAAAATAGCAAACTTAACTTGTAACAGTTGACAAAACGTAAAGAGCAATAAGAATTTAATCCAAACATAAAGTTCCCCACTTACCTCGATGCAATCGCAAAATTTTACATTTGTCGGCATTTAAGTAAAGACCAGAAATTTCTGAGAAATGTTCTAGATCGGACAACAGGACGTAAAATGCCTCAAGATTTGGTTCGAAAAGAAAATTTGAATCGTCAGCATATTGAGAAACTTTAGAGCATTTACCCTTAACGTTTAAACCCCGAATAGAATTGTTAGATCTTATCTTGATAGCAAGAATCTCCACTGCCATAATGAAAAGATAAGGGGACAAGGGGCACCCTTGGCGCACGCCCCGATGTAATAAAAAGGGTTTTGAAACGTAACCATTATTAATGACGGAACTTTGTGTTTCTTCATAAATAACTTTAACCAACTTTATCAGTTGAGGACCAAAATTAAAGAACTTCTAAACATTTGAACATGAAATCCCACCTTAAGGTATCAAACGCTTTTTTATAGTCTGCAATAAATATTAGCCCGGGTTTATCCTCATTATCATAGTGCTCTATAGTGTCAATTAACCGTCTGATATTATCCCCAATGTACCTGACCTTAATGAATCCAGTCTGATATTCGTCTATTAAGTGTGTAATTACATTTGTGCTATAGATTTCGACAAGATTCTAGTGTCACAACATAAAAGAGTAAGGGGGCGCCAGTTGTCGATAGTAGTTGGATCCTTGTCTGCACCCTTGCTGTCCTTTTTTTAAAGTAGCGAAATAAGACCATGCCTTTGCGTGCCAGAGAGACACCCATTGACGAATGAATAATTAAAGCATTCTAGCATAGGATTTTTAAAGACATCAAAAAATATTTTATATACATCTACTGGAATGTCGTCTAACCCTGGTGATTTACCAGATGTGAATGACAAAATGGCCTTGTGCAATTCTTCTTCAGTTATAGTACCTTCACAATTAGTTTGTTGTTCATGGGACAATCGTTTTCCATACTGAGGAGGAAAGAAATCCTCACAGTTGGCCTGGGTGAGGGAAATTGGCAACTCTTCAAAAGAATATAATGCGGAATAAAAGTCAACCTGATCGGATAGAAGTCACGTTTCCCGTCGGCTGAACAGACAAATCACATAACCCCTATCCTGACCCTAATGATTCCTCCCCTGTTGCCCTTTGACCCTTCGTTCTTACCCCCTGAAAACTCATTCGTGGCTCTTCCTTCCATCGGTACGGTCACATTCTTCTTGGCTCCCTGATCGTTGACTTTTGAGTTGTATATTCCCGTTACGCTTTCTCCCGCTGATCGGCTTTGTTCTATTCAGAACTTAACCCGTGGATTATTCATCCCAACTTCTACTTGCGTAGATTCCTGTTCAACAACGCCTTTCTGGGTCGATACTCCTTTTTCCGCTGATCGGCGCTGCTATATTCAGAACCTTACAGTTTACTCTTGGATTTACTTCATCCCGAATTCTACTTGCGTGGATTCGTGTAAATCAACGCCTTTTCGGGTCGAGACGCTTGGCTCCTGTCGGACACCTCGCCTGACTTGAGGATACAGTTGGATCCTGAGATCGCGGTAGAACTGCATTCCTTGTACCCGCCCGATGGATTACTGCTTCTGCGCCTTCTTGTCCGGTCTCAACCACGGAACTATTACAAGACCACCACCCCTCCGGCGACCGACCATCTTGACCATCCTCTGAGCAACCTTCCGCCCGGCAGTCGATCGAGAAGACTCAGAAGTGCAGCTCACACTTGCAGGTTCTTCCCCCCCCCCCCCCATCACGATGTGTTCCCACTGTTACACAATGTTTGCGTCCCTGTTATGTGTTCTAGCTATTGGATTATGGAACTCTGATACAATATTTTGTTCTTAATTTCACCACAGGATGCCTGCCGGAACTCTTATCGCCTTTACTTAGTAGATTTTTGTTTACCATTTACAGGACGTCTATTTTTCTTGAACCTTGAACAGATCAAGCTTGATCCCTGACGTTATTTTCCCACAGCTAGTTGATTCCTATTTCACACATTCCGTTCTTCAACACGAGAGCCGCCAGGCGAGAACAATGCCGTCTCCCACCTCCCACTGTGATAATGCTTGTCAGACAGTTCCTGCCTTCTCACAATTTGACCCCAGCCGTTCTCATTCCAGACCACACAGTCGTGGGAACGTTAACGCTGTGATTTAATGAACGAATTTATATTCTTTCATCTTTCCCTTTCACTTGTCTTAGCCCTATTGATACCACAAACTCCTAGAGAAGATGGACCCTGGCTATATCTACCTTTTCCCGCTATAGTGTAACGTTAATCCTTCATGAACTGTTACAAGCCCTCCTTAGTGCGACGGCTCGGCGCTACAGCTATCTCAGTGTTATATCCCAGTGTGACATCTTATCCGCCCTTGCAGCGATCCCTCAGCCCTACTAACTTACCATTGCTTGTATCTTTCGGAGGCGTTAACATATGGTGTAACGTTAGTATCTACCAACAGGAGAGGGACTGCAAGTTGAACAAGAGGTGTACGTGTGTTTTGACTATTTCTTGTCTTTATAATGATGATGTTTTTATAGGTTCCGATCCCGGTGTTCTACTTGTCACTCCCGCAGCTGCCCTGTCGTCATGTTTAATTGTTGCCAGGCTGAGCCTCGTTGACTGGCGGTTGTTCTCACTGCCTTGGTTTCACCGCTGATCTGCTGCGGCCTTATCATGTTGGGACCTCTCAGCCTCATAACCGAACCCTCTGTTATCTTCTTTCCCATCCCGACCCCGACTCAACCCTCATAGTGTTACTTGTATTAAACTAATCCCCACTCCCGATACCTGGTTGCACGAGAGCTTGACTCGAGTTTTCTCATCTTCAGTACCCTGTGGTTGTTGTCATGCGTAACGATCCGCTGCTGTACTTGCATAATTGTCACATTGATCTCCGTTACTTTTGCTTTCGCACAGCTATTACCAAGGACATTACACATTCTTCCTTGACGAGAGAGTCTACCCAGTTACGAGGTGTCCTTCCGATGTCCTGCTCGTTCAGTGATCTTACCGCCTGTTTATACTTTTACAGCGACCCCCTCGGGTCCTACCGGCATTGCTGTCTGAGAGATGTCTGTCTGCATGATTGTTGCCTCACCCACAGGTTTAGGCCTGGTGTTACCTGATACGGTCCGAGAAACGTTCTTCTCCCAGCCACAACTAGCCTGTCCTACCCTATCCCCTTTCCCCTCTTACCTTATACCCTTGACTTGTGCATGCACTGTACGTGACCTCGACTTGAGGTGTGCTCCCCCGGGTGGAGACACTTTAACCGGCGTGATGTAGTCCCCCGTTTGGACACACTCGCAGTTCACCATAGTTCCATCCCCCGTGTGGATGACTTTGGCGTTCCCCCAGCCCTCCCCCCCTTCTCCCCCTATTACCCCATACCCTGGACATGTGTATGTACGTGACCTCGACTTGACGTGTGCTCCCCCGGGTGGAGACACTTTACCGGCGTGATGTAGTCCCCCGTGTGGACACATTCTCAGTTCACCATAGTTCCATCCCCCGTGCGGATGACTTTGGCGTTCTCCCAGCCCCTCCCCCCCTTCTCCCCCTATTACCCCATACCCTGGACATGTGCATGTACGTCACGTTGAGACACTGTACTGGTGTGAACGTAGTCCCCCCTGCGGACATCGTAGCGGTTGAGCTTGAAGTTTCACCGGAAGTGACGTCCCCCTGTGGACACGTTGCAGTTCCCAAGTTTAATCCGTCGTGAGGATGACCTTGAAGGTTGACCGGTAGTGGCACCTCTCTTTGGTCACATTCGCAGCTTCACCGTAGCTCCATTCCTGTGCGGATTAACTTGAAGTTTCACCGGAAGTGACTTTCCCCTGTGGACACATTGCAGTTCCCAAAGTGCAATTCCCTCTTGAGGATAAACTTGAAGTCTGACCGGAAGTGACTTCCCCCTGTAGACACGTTGTAGTTCCCAAGTGTAATCCCTCGTGAGGATGAACTTGAAGTTTGACCGGTAGCGGCACCTCCATGTGGACACATTCGCAGCTTCACCGTAGCTCCATTCCTGTGCGGATTAACTTGAAGTTTCACCGGAAGTGACATCTACTGTAGACATGTTGCAGTTCCCAAAGTGCATTCCCTCGTGAGGACGAACTTGAAGTTCACCGGTAGCGCCACCTCCCTGTGGACACATGCACAGCCTCGCCGTAGTTCCTTTCCCGTGCGGATGAACTTGAAGTTTCACCGGAAGTGACATCTACTATAGACACGTTGCAGTTCCCAAAGTGCAATCCCTCGTGAGTACGAACTTGAAGTTTGACCGGTGATACCAAACCCCTGTGGACACTTTCGCAGCTTCACCGTAGTTCCATCTCATTTGCGGACGAGCTTGAACTTGAACTCGAAGTGACACCCACTGTAGACACGTTGCAGTTTCACAGAAGTACAACTCCTCGTGAACTTGAAGTTTCGTTAAAAGTGCCACCCCCTGTGCGCAGCCACTTGACGCTCAGTCGAGGTATACCGCACGACCGTTCAACCTGGGTCTGTTTCCGTGCGGTTAAACGTTGATCGGTTCATCGCCCCTATCATAACTCAATTACTGCTGAGGAATGGCCAGCGAGTGTTCAGGCCTCGTAGCTCGTCTTGAACTATGCAAACAGAACATTGCCTCGAACGTTACTAATTAGTCGGTCCTTACAACTTTGATACATCAACAGTTCCAACTGGTGCGACACTTGTAAACGTAATAACAGTTGCTTAGCCGTAGATGATCCTACATGATGAGACCTTACACTTCCTACTCCCCCACTGTTGGGAATGACTATATGTACATGTATCCACTTCAACTTTTGAACATTACGTCAACATTGTACACTAAGTTGATCTTATATTTAATAGGCAACAGCTTGTTCTCCGATCATCTTCCCTTCTCTCCTAGCCATGCCACAGCTCTGTATTAACCCTTCTCCCGCCTACTATCCTTTTATTCGTGACGGTGAGCTCACTACCCTAATTGTGTGTATGTTGTCTGTGAAATAGACGGGAAACTTAGTTCTCTTCGGAGCTTGCGGAGAAGAGAAGTCACGTTTCCCGTCGGCTGAACAGACAAATCACATAACCCCTATCCTGACCCTAATGATTCCTCCCCTGTTGCCCTTTGACCCTTCGTTCTTACCCCCTGAAAACTCATTCGTGGCTCTTCCTTCCATCGGTACGGTCACATTCCCGCCCAACCCTCTCCATGCCTTATCCCAGAACAGCTGGAGCCTGAGTACGTTATCATGTAACCTATGCTTAGTTCCTTTTGTCTTGACCTGAGTGTTGACACATTCAACTCCCCTGTACAAGGTGGTTTTAAGTACACCTGATAATTTCTCACTTGTTTATCACTCCGATAGTTTCTTAGACTGTAACTCAGATTTGTTACTCATCCAGTGCTTATGTTCTTGTTTTCGCTACTGTTCCGGCAATGACTTTATTCAACCTCATTATGATGATGGGCTGCCTTATCGTGATTTGGTCGTTGAGGATTTACTTACGAGTCAGGATGCGTTAGACATCCACTGGTCAGAGCCTCGGTTTAACCGATCAGCCCGGTATTGGCTAAATACGTTTAAAGAACAGACCAAGGTAAAGCGGTCGCCACCTCGCAGCATGATTTCTAAGTAAGAAGAGGACCCTGTATTATGATCATGTATAAGAATGAATATGGTATGGAAACAACGTGTGTAATACGAGAGTTGTTCTGTTTTTGATTCGAGGAGCCAATAAATGCCCGACCGTACTGAGTGACGGTGAGCTCACTACCCTAATTGTGTGTATGTTGTCTGTGAAATAGACGGGAAACTTAGTTCTCTTCGGAGCTTGCGGAGAAGAGAATGTCGTTTGGATCAGAGGTAATTTCTCCAGACGGTCTTTTGATACTTTGAATATTTTTCCTGACATAGTTTCTATGGACTAAATTCATAAAATATTTAGTGCACCTTTCACCTAGCTCCATCCAGCGTGATTTTGATCTGATCAAGAGGCCATTTAAACGTTCATTGCAAAGAGATTCAAGTAGTTTTTGCTTACAAGAAAATTCGTCCGTTTCTGTTCTTTGCCATTCATCATCAAAACAGCGTACGTGGATTTCTGAGGTACCCAAATAGAGACTTTACAATCAGTTCTGTTCTCTCTGGCTTAAGTGGTCGCGGCGTCTCTGTCTGTTATCACCTTGGCTCTCGCTGCCTGAAGTGGGGAGGGATATGCTCATGCACTGCTAACCCAGTTCCTCTGAGTCTGCGATCTTCCCTCAGAACGCGGTCCCGGTCGTGTAGGTTGATCAAACGTGCCAGTAACGGAGGGTTGGGCCTAGTTTTTGTGGGTTGTTACAGGCGATGTACAGCCACCGAACCGACGGGATGTAGACCCCTGAGACAAAGTCATTGAAGAGCCGTACCAGTTTTCCTCCCGCCGGCCGGTACGGAAGCCCTCAAATAATGATGTCAGGTTTACGAGAGTAGCGTTCAGCTAGTAAGCCTGACTTAAAACGCTCACGTTTTTCGTACTGATGCTCCCTCTGTAGGCGCCCAATCTCAGTGTTGTTACAATCCGCGGCGGCCTCCGCTTATTTATTGTCTTAGGCCATGATATTCCTCACGGACAATTCCCTAAGTCCACCTATGAAATCGAAGGCCACCACAGTGTTTCTGCTATTCAACATCTCGACACGGGTTAAACATATTCCTTGGCAGGGGCAAGAGACATAGATCACTATCGTAACAAAGATACGGCCTATTCTATGAAGACATGTGGCAAAGTTATTCAAGTGACCTTCATAATATGTAAATCCCTTCTTCAGTAGTGCAGCGATGTACGGAGAATATTACATAGCCGACTCCGCACACGCAATGTCAGGGTAGGGCAGAGGTACTTTGGACTAAAATGCAGAAATTCCCCCCATCGTCTTCTGCTTTGTAACCTAAAAGGGAATTTCTTTGAGGAACGTAGCTAGCCTTTCCCACAGTAGTTAAGAAGTGGTGTTTGAAGAGTAAGGATCCCATCCAGCACCATATCAAGGTCCTTTGAGTTCCTGAAAGAGCCTGTTTAACGATTATACACCCAAGGACGCCACGAGTCTCCTCGCAAGAACGGCAGTTGCCATTTACAGTAGTAATTGAACTCTTGCCCGCCTTGTTTTTTTGGTAATGGCCTATTTTGACAAAGTCAACATACAGCCTTTGAAATACCGGCTCGGTCAACAGAGTGGCCCTTCGTCTTTTCGGCTGCCTGGCGAACGGATTTTTTGTTAATAGTATTCTACCTCGTATGCAAGCTGTGCGGAGATGCACTATCATGTTGCTGAGCTGGCGCAGGAATACCATCAATTCAGAACACATATGGATTGAATTGAAGCGACCCGCCCATATAAATATCTAAGCCAACGTTTGGAACGACGAGGAAGAAATTAATGGAAATGGATGACTATACTATCTGTCTTGGACGTTGCGGACGGCAGATCCAAAAGTCACAGGCGTATCTCCTAGCGATGTCCTATATAATCGACAGGGCGTAGACAAAATCGGTGTCAAGAAGGATGTAAATGTCTTTGGTATGTGCATAATCAGCGAAAATTTAATTTTACGTTCATTATGCTACTATTACATACAAGAATAAAATTACATGCCATGAATTATATCACCACGTTGTATGGATAGGCGTCAGGACGATATATGTTATTTTAATTGAGGAAGTACCGAATTGTAAAATATCTTTTTGAACATATGTCACTGTACCTGCCCTTTCCACCAATAGATAATATATTTACTTTTAGAACCCCACCTGTTAGCAGCTACACCTATAGCTGCAGTGCAAAGTGAACCTGTTCGAATTGCCCTGAGGTAGATGTAAGACGGTAACCGGTTTAAAAAACTCTTGGTTGTGTGCAAAGGGTCTTTTTATTTAGTATGTATCAGAATTACCTCAATACGTTTTCCGGCTTAACTTGGTCCAATTATACTGCTTATTCCTTACATTTGCTTCCAACAATTCCCAAGATGATATCCATATCACTTCGACGATCATCGTTGACCTTGGGTTTTGGTTTTTAGTTAGAGCGACTGTTTGTCTTTTTCCTTACTGTAACTGAGTGCTGGTCCCGACCTACCGCCTATATTGGCGTACAATTAAAGATAGGGACGTGTCGTCACGCAGAGACGGTTAGATCATGACACATGCGGCTTGTCAGAAACATGGTGTAAGAATGTGTAGTAAAATGTGTACCTCTTTGTTCACTCTATCAATGTACTTAACACTTGCATTTCAACATTATATTATGATTAGACAGATATACATTGTAAAAGCATTCCAGTTTTACATTGTTCAACTGTATTTGCTGGCTCACCGAAATCTAAAAAAATAGAAGAAAAAAGAAGAGAATACCTACTGTACCTTTCGGACATAGTTTTTCTAGGACCGTAATTGGAAACACAACAAAAACAACTTTTCCTCGGCCTTATACCTAATCATCACAGTTAGAGTTCAGTGAAACCACTTTCTCGTATAGCTGGGAGCAAATGGCGGACATTGCAACGCCTCGGTTACAGACAGGTTACATTATTACTAATTATTGCTCAAAGCTTGTCCATCCTTCAGAACTTGTTAATGCCAACATGTTTAGGTCCCTCCAGCTTATGGTCAAATTGTGATGCATGGTCGAACTAGGTATGCCCAATAACGCTACGGTATCATTTACAATACCCTGTACCGCTGGCTATTTTCTCGCCCAAAACGATAACATGGTGCTATCATTTGTTCATCTTCTGACTAAATCGATAAATTTTCAAAGGCGGTAGCGCAGGTGATCCACGATATCCTGTTGCTTTATCTAGACTTCAGGGTTGGCTGTTCAATCTGTGCCCACTCCGGTACCGGGGTATAGGAAGATCCTTATCCATCCATATAGGACCAACTTTGTCTTTAGTGTCCACATCTTGATACTGACCTTCTGGGGTCCTTTGCTTTGTTGCTTAGATAACATTGTGTGATTGTGGGTAGATATTGAGATCAACCTACCTACCTACCTAGTCCCTTGACCTCCGGGTCGTTGGGGGGACAAGGTAGCAGTGAAGATGACATCGAGATCAGCATCTACTTGTAAATGTAGAACATTTCTGCGCACAATACCCACGGTGCAATCATATGCTTTGGTCTGCTCTATTATGCAGGAAGATGTAAATATCAGTTTATCTTCCTGTCATCTTTAACAAATGGCCTCACTGCCGCCTCACCAAGCGAAGGAAACGGTACGCTATGATCATGTTGATTCAAGTATATGGATGACATCCGAGCGCATCAAATTTCGTACATTTCCAAAAAAAGAAGAAAATTTCACCATCCTGCCATACTCTAAACTGTACAAAGCAGCTGCAAAATGATCAAATGTATGTCGAAAAAAAGAAAATATTTTGGAAAAGGGATAGTAATGTCGCAGGATATTAGAGCCAATTCAAAAGGCAAAGGAGAAGATTTGAAAGAACAAAATGAAAAATATATCATTCACTACCATACTCTCTGAGTTTAGTCATTTTTCAGTATGCATTACTGACCACGTAGATTCGTGTCTACATCTTGATACTGACCTAGCCGGGGTCCTTTGCTTTGTTGCTTAGATAACATTTTGTGATTGTGGGTCGAGATAGAGATCAACATCTACTTGTAAATTTACGTTTTTGTAAATTAACTAAAAACATTTTTTAACATGCACCGTCCTATCAGTTTTGGAGTCCCCGGCCAGAGGATGTCATACTTATAATCCAGCATGACTTGAATGGGTTATCAATCAGAATAAAAACGATACGCCAGGTAGAGACTCTGCGGTACGCTCGTATTACAAGCCTATTTCTTATCTGAACGATCTGGGACGAGGTCTAGACAAACGTGTTCATGAAAGGGAACACGACATCATTCATTATTGAGACAATGTCCCGATCAATAAGCAATTACAACCTATAGGACTACCTAGGTACCACGGGCAAATATATATACTCTATGTAGTATTAGGCAGATCTTTGGGATATGGATTTTTTAGAATATAAAGAACACCGAACGTTCATTAGAAATCATAAAGGAAAATAAATCAAAACCGAACCCTTGTAATGACGACTAGACAAACGTTTTTGTCTGTATTGAAGGTACTTAACTTACTAATAGGTCTTTTGCATTTTTAAAAGAAAATCGCAAACCAATAAGTTTTTTTGATCTTCGAATACAAAGACTAATTTGCGGCACTATGATTCAATAGCGACATATGTTTTATGATCAAGGTATCGGACCATGAATCCTTTATAGATTGATGAAGATCTAATGTAATGCCATTCCACTTAACAAGAAACGTCATTGCTGTCGATTTTCCAATATCTTCGAATAACGAGGCTCATATGACAGACTTGTCTGGGCTTGTTTGACTGAATAAGTCTGTAAGGATGAACCTGGGACAAATACCGATGTCAGTCATCCGATCTACATCAACGGAATATCCTTGGCACTGAAGACATATTGAATGGCACGAGGAGACTAGTGGTGCTATGGTTACAATTGAAAAAAAAGGGCCCCATCGGGTAATTTACGTGTATGCACTTTACGGGCCACGTGGGACACTCTACGGCTACCGGGCTATTTTTGGCAACGGCCGGGGCACGGTATTTTCTACTTGAAGTTAAAACCAACCAGGGACCCGGTAACAAATAGACGTCCTAAGCTACTCTCGAGAACACCAAGAGGTACCCCCGTATCTCGCAGTCTACTGGGACAAATTTGTGGCTTTACAGATACCGGCGCAAATGTGACCATAGCATAACAGGGTGCACTAGCACTGGTGTTGTAATATAGCTCCTTGAACATGCCAAGATTTTCTTTGATGACGTCCTGGTGCAATGACCCAGGAAGAAATAATGATACTCCTGTCCAGGGTGTCCATTGCTTTCTGGATATTTTATTCAGTACGTATCTCCATATTAACAAGATTGTCCAGTAACATCGTAAGTAAAAGGGAGATGATGACTTGTTTAGAGAAAAGATTTACTCTTTATTAGAAATAGATATATAGGCGGATGAAATGTTTTAACCCTATCTAAACTGGGCTCATTACCCCCCCCCCCGACTTCCAAACGGTACAATGTATCATCACCAAATTGGCAGGAAGTGATGTACATGTGAAGAATAATCAGAAGATGACGTAATTGTGACGTAATTATGACGTCAGCAATGTGATTTATTGGGCTAAAGTCAAAACAAGGAATTCTCGTTTTACCTAAAGAAATTGACCAATAACAACATAAAAGGTCTGACAAGTTAATGCTAACGGCGTTGTCGTCATATGTATTCAGCTATCCCTTGAGATCCGCCATCGTGGTTAGGCAATCTTGAAATTTTTGAAAACTCCTTTTTTTTGCAACTTGTAACACCAAGGAGGTTTAATCAAGAGGAGAGAGCACGCTGTAAACGTAGGGTGTGTGTGTCTTTTGTTTTCACCCGCGAGAGGCGGCTACGATCCTTTGTTTACCAGCCGGCGCGGCACCCCTTTCATTCCCTATGAGCTTCCCCGCGTTTCCCCGCGGTTTTCAATGCAAATGAGCGTAGTCCTGACGTCACAACCTCCGAATTCCCCCGACCTCGCCACGAAGGACGGCCGAGAAGAAGCGATGTGTTTCAGATGCGAAAACGTCATCTTCGGATTGTGGACATTTAGACCTTTTCGGCTTCTCTCTAAGACTAACATTGGTAAAATTACGGCCACTTTTCTGAGTAGATGTCCGTTTTCTTGCGATAGAATTATGAATTTTTAGATGTATTTTTAGGTGGTTATGAAAAGAAAGTGAAGTTTTTTCTTCGCTTAGCTGATATTTTGTCCTAACAGTTGACAGAGTGCTCGTTACAATGGCGTGTTTTCTGATGTTCATAACACCGCAGTATTTGACATGGTATTTTTCGTAACGTACTATTCAAGGATGTATCAGTCTTTGAGAAAGGAGAAAGGAGAGAGTGACTTTTTGCATGGCAAGCATGACGTGTTCCACGTATTTGTGAATTTGATTAGACCTCCTTGTCTCGACCTACTGTGACTGAAATTCGTCATGTCAAGTTCGTCCCTGATATCTACATCTTTATTGTATGGATATTGCCAGCAAACTACTGACGATAGATTCAAATCCATTGACCTCCAGATTTTAGGTCCATTGACCACGATAACAAAGAGAAGACGCCCGCGCGCCAGCGTGGGGCTCATGCTTTGATACTTAGGTATCAATTATTTTGTTCACACCAAGGACGCTCATAGGGACAAAGAAAGTGTTTCTGTGCTCTCTCCTCTTGAACACCAAAACACAATACAAATAGACTAGAAACGTTAATTTGAATGTTTTTTTAACATACCAGATAATGACGAATTTGAAGCGGAAAAAGGCGGTTACATATATACTAATATAGTCATTTCGGATAGTGACGTAAAGCTGCCGGCCCCTTGTATGAGGGAGTTTCGGCCGTAAACCTCTGCATTTAAAAGAACCCAACACTCTTATCGAGAATAGTAGGGGTGACCCGGTGTGCTTGGCCAAAAACGCGAGCCGTGGCGAAGCCGCATTGCACTACCACTAGCTACTTGAAAAATCATTATGCTTCACCTCAATTGAGGATGACTGCTTTACTTTACTTTTTTAAATGATATTTGCCACCATCTTGCCACCACCAAATTAGCGTAATTTATGAATATCATATCATGAAAGTTATATTAAATTAAAAAAAATAAAAAAAAATATTAAATTGTATATGATGATAATAATGTAAGAAAAAGGTGTTTGAACAAAAAAACCTTGAAACCTCATTTTTAAGCTGAACATTAGTGAATTCTGTAAAATATGCCTGTCAGAAACCCATTGCCATGGAAACACGAAAACAAAAAAACACTTATATTATTATTATTAAAATGGTTGCCAAATAAATTCTAGGAAAAGTCACCAAGTTTGGTAGTCCTAGCACACGTCGTTAGGCAGTCATACAACGTCAACGTTGGCGCGGGAACTTTTAGCCCCCACCCCCCGGTCTTGATAGGGTTAAAATTTACCCATGGGGTCAGCCTTCTACCGGGCTGAATTCATTCAAAAGGAAAGACAGAATAATAATGAGAGACAGAATACAGATCCACGTATTCAAATGTAGTGACTCCTGTGTCTTGACTGCATTCTTGTCAGGGTTGAGTGCACATCTCTAGCATCGCAGCTATATTAAATAGTAAGGGACACTCCATCAAGGCCAAGGCAACGACTACAACGTTCACTTTACACCCAAAGTACACAGATAAACCCCATGGGTAAATTTGAAACAGATAAGTTTTCGTTAGCCCTTGCAGGAAAGGCCATACATCCTTCTTTATCGGACAAATCATTACCTAATTCAATAGACATCAGGGGTATCCACACGACAATAAAGTCCATCAGATCGGACTTGATTACAAACTGTTATAAGAAAAAAGACGTACATGTATTCGCATAAACCCTTTGGCTGACTACCGGTCCTATTCAATTGCTATTTTAATGAAATGCCTAATCACTAGGAAATCTTAGCATTGAAAAACAATGATTTTTTTCAGCTGAGCATCAACCTACATATCGGGGCTATTGAAGTTTCCATTACCCGTATTCCCAGCAGAATGCTCTGTACCGATTTGATAAGCCGGGAACGCGGGAGCTAAGTGCTGTTAATATCTTCCAAACAAATTAGTGGCTGGCCTGAATCAAAGACAGAAATTGACAGAAATATCCTGTATAGGCTTGAACAAACTTTATTTCCCCATTTTATACACTTAAAGTACTGTAGAAAAAGTTGACATTCCTTAATGCAAGTAGACAAAGTTTCCGTCAAAAACACGTCTGTTCTTTATTTCTATTGTAACTAAAAAGTGAGAAAGTGTTGAATTTATTCAATGATATTTCGTTCATTTCATATGTACTAACTTTCAACATGTCATTGTTTTACCTACACTTAGTCCAGTGTGGCAAAAATACGCAGTACAATTTCTTTCATATATTTTTCTTTCTTTCTCTCTCTCTCTCTCTTTCCTTTTTTCTTCATTCAAATCGTATCCCCCGTCAAAAACAAGACCCCAATATTATCGTATATTCTAGGCATGGATCACAACTCACAGTCAACTATGTGTTAAGATATTCAGAATCATGTAACGACGAAGAACATCCTTGACTTTCCAAGCGCAAATAGATCAAATGGTTAAATAGAACATCCTGTATTTTGGCCGCTCTGTTATTTTGATATCACCCACATAGTTTCTGGTTCCACAGGCTTAGGTTTCAATACGTTTCGCATCATTCGAAATACAAGGGTGCAACAATTCATTTTCAAGCACTTTGTTTTTGATCATCATCAAGAATGGCCCCCTCTTTGCCAGCGTCACTTCCGTGGCTGCACCTATTGAATCGGATATTCCTGTAAACTGTTGGACATACCTAACTTGTTGATTAGATTCAAGCCCCTTGCACACGCAGCATGTTGGCTGGAATCCATGTCACAAGAAAGCTTTAAGCTAAGAGTAATACTTGCTCTTCTAAATTATTCAAATGACATGTGTATTATCCATATTTGATGTACAACCACTTTATTTCAATTGGGTATTCTCTTGACAATACTGAAGTACTACTAGTAATCAGTCTCAACTACACTGTTTCATTTTAGGATATGAATTTCAACCTAATCCGTGACGTTTAAGAGATGATAATCACATTACAAACACTTATCTGAAGACTAATGGGACCCAGTAGTGCGATTACACCCTTCACTTGATATACTGTGACTTCAATCTTTGTTGGAGGCGTCTGGAAAGATGACAATCTGGAAGTATATGTCTGGGCAAAAACAAATGTCTGTCGGAGTGCCACAGTGTAATGGAATCCTCCGGGCACATTTCTACATAGGTTAAAGATCTTAATGTATGATAGACTGATACATCGGTACCGGTTAGGCCTACGGCCAAAGAATGAATCTGTAATGACAGAGAAATATGACGTGAAAGTCGCATCTTGTCGGATTACAGGTCCTCATTAAAGATTACAACAATGCTCTGACTGCGTTTTCTGGTCATTTTTTATCATCAGTTCAGGTATACGCAGCTTTTCCCCTTCAAATTTGCCACTAGGGATTGACATTCACATTTCTAGTCTTTTTTACTGTGCTTTTTTGGTTATAAGTCGAATTAAATGCATTTTCAAAAATCATAGATTGCCGACCCAAGATGGCGGATCCCAAGGGATGGCTAGATACATATGTACATACTCCCAAAATGGCCCAGTCTATGTGGGGTTAAGAGTTGGGACTTGGTCTCTTGTTAAGAAAGCTTATCAGCTCAAATTGTAATATTTATAAAAATGGCGAAGGTTATTGTCTTGACCTTGCAAATGATGACTCACTATCGCGAACAATGGATCAGATTATATCAATCTCTCCACGAATGGTCCTCTTGGGTGTCTGTTCAATTAACCGTGGATAGGCAGTGCCCTCTTGGGACCATGGGCGCTTCTGATAAGTATGACGTAGAATAAGCTCGTCTGAAGGTTTGATGAATCAATACGTTCTTGTCAATGGGAGTAATATCACCTTATCGGTTATCACTAATAAACGGAAACAACAGGCACTAACCCCATGAATGTAATAAAGGTACACGTCACCCATGTATAGCTTCATCAGGATGGTAATTCACTGAATACAAAATACTATTTGTACACAACCGAGTATTTTATTTAACCAACGTTGTGGTGACCGTCAGTCACCTTCCTCAGGGCAATTCTAACTGGTTCACTTTCCATAAAAACATGAAAATTTCTCTTTTCATAGATGTAACAACCCAGGGTGGGGTAACAATCATTGCCATAATGTGTATTATCTGGGAAAGAGCTAATGACTTAATGATAGTGATTTTTCCATACAAGGTTAGATTTCTAGATCTCCAGACTTGCAATGTGTTTTTCAGCCTTTCTATCTCTTTCTCCCAATCTAAAAGTTCACTTCCGTGTCACTAACAAAGGAGAGCAGACTTTGCGATGTCTGTCACGTCTAAATGTTGTTTGACACATCGCCGTTTGTCATGATTTACAGTCCCTGATTGAAGTTGTACGGTACAGATTAAACTACCTTCAGGGGAACGTGCTTTGCAGATACGACTGGAATGGTTAATCCGGAACATGTACAGTCATTAGGCAGTTCTATACGTATAGATAACAAAACCCATTACATTAACGTCGTCGTCATCTTCATTATTTCTAATAAAGTATCAACGGCCACTTTACAAAATCTGATGAGCAATGCTGAGTTTTACCACACGATTCGTAAAATTCCATCCGCAAAGTTTTCATCCAAGAAGCCCTCCTTCTGATGACAGCAAAGACAAGGATGTAACAGTAGTGACAAGAAATGTGAGTAGGTAGCTAAGTGCATCACCTTCGGAGTCGACTGACCTTGGAGAAGCTTGGCATTTGTAACGTGACGGGAATATGAAATGACTCCGAAATTATTAGATTTAGCCAAAGAGTAGGCAGTATAATATCTATGTTTGAATCTAACTGTTCTGATTGAAGATGAATGTTTACCATACGTAAAAGCCATTTCAAAGTACGACCTGTGCTGTTCTGATGTGATCTAAATCAAATTGCGATTCCAGCTCGAAACGTTTGCCTTCTATAATAGAAATACATGATTGTATTTCTGTCAGATCTCATCAAACATCAGCCATAGAACAGAATATCTTGCAATTTTGAAGAGATAAATGTGATATAAAGTGAACTCAGGATTCTGTTACTGTAGGCGTAAAATGAACCTCGTCGAGAGATTAATAGCACATTTCCTGTCTAGTTCCTACTTTCTTATCCACCCATCTCTCTTTTCCGCTTCGCTGCCAACTATGCTTTGTACGCCGTAGTACGGACCAGCGGCCACGATGAGATATTTACAGACCGGCATAGAGACAACACATTATGTAGATAGAGTACCAAGTCAAAGTATGGCACAGAAAGTATGGCCGTATTAAGTATTAAGTTCGACCTCAGAAGCCCAGCTGGCCACGATGAGGGCCTTTTATTAGTTGCTGGTTTTCTAACCCTGCACAGCACTGTCTATGTCCCAACGCTATATAACCTGTTTACTTCGAATTTTAGATATATCTGTCTAAGGCCTGTGGAAAAGAAATGTTATGTTTGTTGTTACCCGACCGACCCTAACAAAAACCTGCAGACCCTAGCCGTTTTAGTCAACCACTGGCATAAACTTTCCAAATTGCCACCTGAAATTCAAAACATACTTCCTTTATTTCACACTCTGCTTATAAAAACAGATTAAAGCTTTAAACAGTTGATGTATGGATGTGTAGTAAAACTGATTTTTTGTTTGTACTTTTTTCTTGTACAATGTATATATGTAAAATTACAATATGATGTTGAAATACAAGTGTCCTGATGCATTGCATTTTTATACTGTTTAACTGTATTTGCTGAATTACTTTGGCCAAAATCTAGGAATAGAAAAGAACAGAAAAGTAAAGTAAAGTAAAGTAAAAAAGAGAGAATCCTACCTACCAAGTTAGTACCAACCCAATTTTTTTCAGGACCGTAAACGGAAACACAAAATTGTTTCCTAGACCTAACAAACACACAAATTATGTAGAGGTTACAAATGTCGTCTGGTGATAAATGTTGACAATGCTACGCCGGCCTTGCATCTGCCATGTTGCGTAATAATATTTCTTTCTGGAACTCTAGAGTAGAACTAAAGACACCAGATAAGCTTTCAGCATTCTTGTTTTGACAATGAGTCTCAAATTTATACCTGTTAAGTTCACTGTATGTAGATATTTTTTAGGCCATTCTGTATATACTGTGCAAATGAAGGAACAGTTTCCTTTTCAATGCTTCGTGCTCATTGCTCAATACGGCTTGTATTTCATACACGTTGGGCAACAGTTATTAGACGGAGCGCCATTACCCAAAGTGCATATGTTCACCTAAAATCCTATCAGCACTGTAAGATGGGGTGCCTTATCGAAGTTTAACGCGTAGGCAAGATTTATGTGCACTATGCAGTTTCGATCTTCCAAAAGAGGTTGGTAAGTAAGGTTCAGTCAATGGTGTATAAATGTTTTTGTACCGCTACAAGTAGGTAAGAACAAACCTGAACATCGGAATATGCAAGATATACCAACACTTATTCTAGAATCCTTCTTTGCAGAGTTCGACTTCAAGTAACATCTTGAAAGAGGACACATCATCCGCCATTTAACATCAGAAACATGAGATTTACTTTCGGACAGGCCTAAAAAATAGGGTGAGGAGCTAGAATATGTAACTCTACTATGTGGATTTTAGTTGATGATTGTGGTTGACAAAGGTCGATCACATGATGTATCTACATGTATTCCCTGTTACGGTAGCGTTCGGGAATTGCTAATTTCTGCAAAGTTAATGATTGTTGACTTGTCAGTAGACATTATTCATCACAACTGCCGATTCAGGACTTAGTGATGACGTGCTGGTCTTTGTTACTAAAGAAAGGCCTAGTTTCAATATATCTTTCACAACAAAAGGTAAAGCGGTCAAAACTCAGACTAAAGACGAAGCATGACGATCGAACTGTGGCAGTCAGATAGTATTGTGGTATATAGATCGAGACTACGATGTCGCCAAGGTTGCCAGCGTTAGCACATTAAGCACATTATCACGTTTTGTAATGGTGGGTGGCTAGAAACCGAAAGAAATCTGTTCGAAAATCTAAGATAAATGCCTCTGAGCTTAACATCGATACTTTCAAGCAGAAAGAACCTCGTTTTGTTGTCATTTAACTACTTTAATGTGGCGGTTTTGGCTGATGAATACGTGAAAGAAATGGAAAACAGGGGCAGTATGCAGTGTGTGTGTATGTGTGTGTGTGTGTGTGTGTGTGTGTGTGTGTGTGTGTGTGTGTGTGTGTGTGCTTGTGTTTGTATGTCAGTTTTTGTTTCCGGATATTCGTAGTCAGCATAACTTAAGAAACTCCGGATGGATTGTGATAATATTTCGTATGTGGTTAGGTCTCAGCAGAACTTAATTTTCTGTTTTCTAGACATGCTATGGTCTTCATGTATCGTTTTTGGTGGCAGATAATTTTTGAAGAAAGGTGTAGTCTTGGACCCCCAACAACTTGCTGTGAAACTGCAGGGGGTGGTTAAAATCGTTAAATGAGGCTAACTCACAAAGGAATCATGTATTCCAATTATATTCGGTATGTAGGTAGTTTAATTAGAGTTATACACAATGAGATGCACATTCTGTAAGCTGAAGATTGTAATATATAATTTGCATTCCCCTCCAGAGAATCAAGATGCTCAAAAAACACCCGCCCGCTATGCTTGTTCATGTGACTTGAAAGTCAATTCTGCCAATTCAGGTAGTGCTGTCGCTGCATAAAATACAGCAAGGAAGGGATAAAACCATGCTAGCCTCCTTTACATTAAGGCAGAAGACACGGTCGCGTGTGATGTATGGCATTGTAACCGGCCAAGCAATTTTGCGCTAGCAGAATCTTCAGGCGGGTCGAAACCTACAACACGACAAACACGATCCTATGTCAAGAACGGTTCAGGCTTATGACTGAAGAATTGTCGCTAAACTTTCATCTCCACACGATTTAAGAAATGTGTATTTGAATAAGGTTAATCTCAAAGGGAAATCGTCATAGATGATACGGTCATGTGCATATCGTGAAGTGACCAAATGCTGGAGGATTACGCCACTGACCGAGACTGAGTACTGCCCCAATGGTGGGTTCTCATCTCTGTCGAGATTGGTTCTGCAGGCAATGTATAGCTGGAGGGAACAAGTTCGTATAACCGCCAGGAGTCCGATATGCGGTTACGACAGTCACAAAAACGGGGCGGTGTTAACACAATCCATGGTTTGATCCAGCCTTGCTGTGGTGTGTTGTGGATGAAGGCTGTTGTGATACCAATACGTAAATAATTAAAGAGTAAGGAACGAATTTCAGAAAAATCTGCATTAAATACGTTTATTGAGTTTGCCAGTGGATATACGACGTCTCAAATAATGTTGATTCAAGGTTGCTTTTACTCTTCTGTTTACAGATTCAATTCGTCATCATATTCCTGGTATCAGCATGCCGTCAATAGGGTGAAACTTCCAAAGACGATTACGCACAATTATGGGTTCACTCCGGATAGATGATTGAGTTAAGCTGGCCTCGTGACGAACTTTATCAGGTTTTCCGCGCTCTATGTGCCACTCTGATGCTTCACGCACGTTTAAAACGAACAGAAAGGTGCAAAGAGCACCATTAGGAGCCAACATTACCTCTAGTCAGACCTGACACCGAGAACTCAGTGCTGAGTGGCGGGAACAAAATCGGAATAGATGACACCCCCCTCCATGATCGATTGCCGGACAGTTAATGGATTCGTAAAAGCAGTCGTTTGATGTCAGAAAGATTCGATCGTGTTCCTTCAATAAAACGTGTTGCTCTTTTTAATCCCCTCACATAAAAGAAGAAAAAACAACTTTCTGGCTGTTTGGTAAGCGATCGGTAACTTATGTACACATGTAAAAAAGATATATCGTTAAACCGAGGGGACATGTAGCTAAGCCAGATATTTATTCTTTGGGCCGTGAGCTTATATACGTTAACGTTAACATCAGTATCTTTTAATACCTTTTAACAGATCGCAGACCAGCATGTCCAGGTCAACAAATACTAAAAACGGAAGTTCTGCTGCAGTACCAAAGTCACATACCAGGAGGCTCGAAATCAACCTTGACCTTCGTCTTCCCAACACCGCATATATAAACTAGAGTTCCACGACCTCATACCTTCGCCGAATAATATCAAACTTACCGACTGATGCAAGTATCAAATTCCCGCCATTTACCAATATGGCGTTATATAGCATTTTCTCACCAATCTTTCAAATTAGGTCTTCATTTGCCGAAATGATATTTATCGATATTCCCCTCTTTTCCTCTAACATATGCAACATGTTGGAATGTCGATAACGGCTAGCCATCCACGTATTAAGTGTGATATAAAACAGTTACCCAACAACTGGATAGATTTTGAAAACATAGTTGTTTTATATAATTAGCATCTCACTATGGCTATCTTGAAATTCCAAAAATAAGTTTAAAAAATTCCCGTCATTTACCAGTACAGTATTATTGTTATAGTTAATACATGTTCTCATCAATTATTCAAATCGAGTCATTTGCATAACTGATCTTTACCGCTATTCCTCTCTTTCTCAGTGATAGATGCCACATGTTTCAAAGTGATTTCATGCAACGAAGTGGATTATGCAAATTGGCTCCTGTTTGGCATAATTAGCATTTTACTATGTCAATCATCAGATTCATTTTTAACATTAGCTATCTTCACAACAAACATAACAGATGAAACCAGAGTCTTGTTTTTCTATCGCCTTACTAGCCATGCCAGCTGTTGACCATTTGACCTAGATCCCGGGACACCATCTGTGAGTGTGGACCATGCATGCTTATATAATGGAGAAGTGCCAGAAGTTTTCCTTCAATGATTATATAAAGTATGTCATTATTTGCAAAATGTACATCTCATTATGTTAATCATCACCTAAGGTACCTAATATACTTGAGTTATCCTACTCAAAAGTTACAAACAAAAAGGCCCACTACAGTTCCAAGCAAGCCACTAGGGAGGCTAAACTTGCATCACTTACTCCCTGCCTCAAGAGATATACATAATACACCACAAAAAAATCATGGCCATATCACTTTCAAGAAATTTGACTACATCAGATTAATTCACTTTCCTCATTTGTTTGGCAAATTAGTTCAAAATTTGCATGATAAGTATTCACTATGTGAAGCATCACCCAAGCTATCTACATGACATAAATTATGATGATCCGCCAATCCCTACTGGAGTTATTAGTCTCCAAAGGTAACAACAAAAACGCCAACTGCAGTTCCAAACAAGCATCTATATAGGGAGCCTTAATTTACACCACTTCCTGTCCCAGAAGCTATCTACTACTTAAAAATAATGAACCTGGCGCCTCACAAACACACAAACACGCAAAGTCCGCTGTAGTACTGTTCATAAACGCCAGGTAAACCATTTTCAAACTTGACCTTCCTTCGCACAACCACTACACACCTACCAAAAATCATGAAGATGCATCAAAAGGTTCTCGAGTTATGCTCCTGACATACATACAGACCCACCCCACAGCTGGCATAACCGAAAATATAACCTTCTCGGCGAAGGTAAATATCATTGTAATCTATCCAAAGGTTTTTGAGTTATGCTAAATACAAGAATACAGAAACACAAACAAACAGACAGACTGACACACCAAAAACTATATCTTCATGTTCGTATACAAGTCGTGCTTCTGTATACATTTTAAAACGCGAGGATGTACAACAGCTCTGACCAGTTAAGAAAGAGACGTTTGTGAGATATGTAAAGTGCTGGTGACGACGAACCTTTGATATCAATACTTCTTTCAAGACAGCTAAGCTGACGACAGTTCAGTCTTTCAACAGCTATATATGGTTACTGAGTCGGAAAATGCTAGCGTTCATACTCAAACATCATTATCCTTCACTTAAAAATGCACTAGAGATTTGCAGCACTTAATCAAATTTATCTTTGTAATGTAACAAAAGCGCAATCACTAAAGCATTATACTACAATAACCACATATTTACCGAATCATTTGGGAGATTAAGTGCTCCAAATTGCTCTTAATGATCAAAGCCCGAAAGCTCAAAATGGTTAAAATTCTTGCGCTTCCTGTTACACAAAATATGTTTTATCACCTCAATACAGCAAGTACATTTTATGGATGGCATTCTCTGCTAACTCCAGATTGAATGCGATATGGCGCAAAAAAAACAAGATGGGTAATATGAAAGCAAGATGGCTTAATTTTATAAATAGACATCACAAACGTTGTCTCAAGGATTGAAGCGAAAAACATGGAATCACAGCCAGCGTGTCTTTAATTTCTGTTTTCAAGCAGTGCACGAAATGACCCATATACATTTGGTATAATTTACTAAGTTCGCAACTACAGTCATGGCTACCTCACTAGTGTCATTTTTCTCTTGACCATCTCAAAAGAGAAAAAAGTCTTCTTTTTTTCAAAATCAGGCGAAAATCAATGATTGCACTGATGCCATCCATAAACTTTACTTGATGTGGCCTAAGGGCCGGGCTAACTTTATATTTTACGACGCAGTTGTGATGTTGGAGATATACCTGCGAGTCTAGATCTGCCTGTTCCCTAAAACTCATTTGTTCGCGGAGCTGGCTTTAATTCCAACCGCTTACTGATTCAAATACGATTTTTGCATCTTAATTTTTTCCATCTCCCAATCGCACTTGTCTTGAGTGTATGCCTTGGGTTTTTCTGATTTAAACCCCTACCTCCGCACCGGACGCTGAACCGTGAGTTGCCCCCATGGCCAGTCACTAATGATTAATGGGCATATCCAATCTTGAAAATTCATTATATCAAGATATATGACCACCTTGCTGCCCTAATATTTCAGACATTGTTAAAATCCTCGTAGCGCGGCACCCGGCATATGCCGGGTTCCACATGCATGATCTGTATCCGAGCGGTTTCCGGGTATTCCCCGAATGAACACGTAAGACTGACGCCAGCGTACCCGGAAGTAACCATGTGATACTAGAAACTTCCAAACTCGGGTCAAGGGTCAATATGGTGTTACGTTATACAATCCCAGAGTTCATTGCGTACCTTATTATGCTAATGAGCAAAGATGGCCGACAAATTTTGCAGACGATCTTTTCTTTTTTTTGGCTAAATCCTTCGTTTAAATGCTGAAATGTCGAAGTTTGCTCGGTCACAAATGCATGAATGGTCTTTCTACACCGATTTTGAGGCAGAACATCCTACCCTGGGCGGGAATTTTTGAAAGAAATGCTTCAAAGCATCAGGTAGCTGATCGCCACATGGACGCGTTCCCAATTTCATGGTAAATATTTGGAGACGACTTGGGACTTGCCGTAAAGCCACGAAATTGAACTTGGTCACCTTCACGGTAGTGGTTGAGGGCCAGAAAGTGCCAAATAGCTGACGATGCAGTGACAGCTGGAACTCTACCTTACTTCGAATTTACTGAATTCGCGTTAAACTGACGAGAACCTAATGAAAAACGTTCCAAAGGGCTAAACTCACCAAAAGCGCCGTCGGTGATTAATGCAAACAACCGCCGGCACCGATGTTAGGAGAAGGGGGCCGAGAAAGCCGGGAGCTACTCAGGCATGCGCAGACCAGGCAGAACGTTGCTATCAACGGGCGATAAGACGAGACGGACCACAGCTACAGGCCTGCCTGCGACGAACCCGCATCAAAATGCATCACTAAGTTGAGAAAACAAGGATATTAATTGCAAGTCATTACACTGAACTAAATTAAACCCTCCTGCGCAAATAGCCCAAGTACATTCAGAAAAAAAAGCGAATTACGAGCCGCTAATTATTGCCGTCCCTCATATATACCGGCTCAAAATAACAACTGCACGCTCTAGGAATGGCGAACAAAACGAAAATGGAACACGAAAATCTGACAACAAAACGTTCTGTACGTGAAAAAAATGGCACACCAAAATTCAGGAAAAGTCACAATGAAAAATTCAAAAAGACGCCAAATGGCGGCAAGCCAATACAATACTGCGTATTTCTTTTGGCTACTAACGCTTACCACGCTCGTAGGAAAAGAACATGGTTCTTCTGTAGCTCATGCCAGTAATTTTCCCTAAATTTTCTACGAATTGCTAGTTTCGAAAGGATGGCGGATGCAGAAAAGGAAATGCTACGTTGTTCTAGAGCTTCGATACACAAAAGGTATTAGAGGGGTTTTAATCATGAATGTCGTGAACTAACGCGAAGAGAGATCTCGCGAGAGTTCATACCATTGTGATTTTACTTGGAAGCAAATTATTTCTAAATCTTTAAAATGATACCAGAATGACTATCTGTCCTCTGCAAAAGAAATACCGCTAGCCCTTATGATTACTCAGTCAATCATATAATGGGGCTATCAATCCACAACGATAAATCTCGCGTCTAATGTCATACTCAAGTTCGTTGTCACTCTTTACATCGTCAAGCTACCGCAGTGTGCCGCTGTTTTGGCGAATCCTTGATCTCTGCAGAAAAATACAAATTTTCAGGCTGCTGTGCACTACTGTAATTGTGACCCAGTCTTCCAATATACATAATTGTCGAGAGGGAAGTTCTTTAGAAATATCTATATATCACGAAACCTTACATGGGCCAATTAGTCCAGGTTAACGTTGGCCTACTTTCCATTTGGATGCTATCGACATTTTCTTCTGATGCACTCATGATGCTTTTATTGACACTGGCTTGACCTCGTCGACAACATCTGCTATACGATTATTCTTAATTTAGATAAATGAGTACAGAAAACGGATACAAACACCTCATCACGATCATAGTAACCTTTGCAAATCAGTGTAGGCACGGATGAGACCTCAGTCTTAGAAAACTTCATATGTCTGCTATTGTTGAAATTACTTGGCGTCTTCATTCACAATGCGCTTTCTCGCAAATGTTGGCTATTATCACGCCCTGCTATCGAACAAAGGGATTTTATCTTTCCCCTCTGACTGAGTCCTATCGATCTTGAGAGACAAAAAAACAATGATACTTTTTTGAACAGCCGGACGACTTTGGGTCAGATTCCTTAGATGACCGAGTGGAAATGATTCGGAAAACGACGCTAGTCAGGTGATAAGTAAAATGATATGACGGTAAGCTACAGGTATATTCTTCAACACACCTTTGCGAAGTGCCCCGATCTCTAATTAACGGAACGCATGCACGGAAAAACTTCCTATTATCAAAAAGCAGCACGGTCTGTAAAAATAACGGGCCAATCAAGCAATGTGTTGTAGATTCTATAGACAATTGACAAAAATGCATAATTGATCGTATAGCAGGGCATTTATTTTGTGTCACCAATGTACATGTACTGCCGAGGGGAGGGTGACAGGCTTCGTAGTTTTGAACTAAAAAAGGGACAAAACAGATGAGCTGACATCGGACACAAAACATTAGGCCCAATTCAACTAGATGGCGATTACGCTGAGACCTTGGATTTGATTTGTGTGGCTATTGACTTCATCATTGAAATATCATGCATAATAAGTAATTATGATTGAAAAGCCAAAAAAAAACCACAAAGCACATATATAAAAGCGTCGTTTTTATCTATGAAATTCTTTGACAGCTCTAACACAAATCTTTCCGTCACGCGCAGCGAAGTCGCTGCCCTAGTAGAATGAAACGTTTAAACAGCACGTTTCTCAAAATGCTTCCTGTTTTAAAGCGTGATGATCTTATGTATGTCGAGTAAAAGACTTGCTTTATGGACTGTGATACATGCCCATAGCCGAACAGATACTTTCTCATTGTTGCATTTTCCGTTTGTAGCAAAGGCCGATTTATCTTGCCACATCACGTCCGAATCAAACCATTCATGCCTTCATAAAGTAACTAAAGCACCGTCTAATGTACGAGGTTGTCTTCGTAAAATGGGTTAACCTTACGCCTGTGAAATCGCTATTTTGCCTGTAGTAGTTGTGATTTTAAGTTGATAGCCAAATCCATTGTACACCCTGCCAAGAACAGACACAAATGGCCATAAACCCCAATATTCTTGCTCAATAGTTATGACCGCGTGGCTGTGGTAATTTACTATCATGATGTGTAACTCAGCTTAATGGTTCATTTTTTTTATCTCAGCTCATGCCATGTTAAGAAACAATAAGGAAAGGACTTATGTATTTCTGTCCTGAAATTCGATGATAACCAAACGTTAGTGTCACAAATACTTGTTCAATTGCGGTCATTAGCTTCCTTTTGTAGCATTAGAGTTAATAGATAGCTGGTTATATGACAACTATGGTCGGTTTTAAGACCTTGGCTGAAGAATCCTGTTGACCATCGATTGACTGCAAACGCCAATTTCCTTTAATCAGTGCAATAATAGCCGTCATGACAGGTAACATGTGACACTGGACACGCTTGGCCTACTGCCGTGCATTAGGAACTGGGCATACTTTTCTCTTCGTCTTTTCAAAAACGACCTTCTTTTTCATAGTTATTTTTCTTATAATAATTCTATTGTCATCCTTTTTTAATAACGGTCACTGGTAATACAGTCTTTCACGACAACTTTTCTTGGTTATATAAATGTTTAACACGTCACTTAAACTTGTTTGAAGCCCGGCTGATAGATCAATGTTTTTTAAACTACCTTACAAACGGTTTTACGCATGTTGCAGTCATTTCAAAATACTATGATCATATGTTCGTGACTGCTACGACATAACATAAAGCCCAGAGCTAAGCCGGTGATTTTATGGTATTTTCAGTTGAAAGCAGAGGGGGGTTCCAACGCTTGAAGCACCTCCAGAGCACACCACATTTGTCACGGCGTCTCTTAGGGGATTTGCCGTGAATGTATATGAAGTTTGGTATTATAGTGATTAAACACTCTTTCACACTGCAGGCAAGCACAGAATATCTCCCCCCACTGGAGCTAATCCCCCGCCTTATTGGCGACAACGGAAGTCTATTCTAACGGAAGACCTCAAAATCATTCAGAAGGGTTCGACGTGTGGGTCAATCTATAAGAACTGTTGATTCATGATTGCCTAATCTCGCGCAGCAGCCCCTTGCCGTGGCAAATCGATTATCACCAACATTGAATGATGCATGTACGTACGGGGTGCGAGGCTTATGCACTTGTCGATAGCAATCGGTAGGAGAAGGCGAAGGACATCTTTTCTAAAAACAAACACAATTTGTTTACACATTAGGTGAGGATTGCCGGATAGTACTTGAATGTGGGTCCCTCAATGTTGCCTCAATTTTATAGAGGAGAAGAAGTTTATAATTTTTGTGAGCACCAGATCCAATACTGAATGGGGAAAGGCTACTTATATGCGACTGTCTAGGGTCAATCCTAGCCACATACATATAACCTACATATACATACATGCAGCAGGCTTTAACTCTGTCTAACAGGTGAAGTTCAAGGGCTTCGATTCAATGGAATATTTAGGTAATCTAAAATGTCTGTATGACTGTTTATTCTCCTTTAGATGGAAGGATGCCTACAGTTATTCATATACATGTATTTAGTTAATTTTGACTCAATTTTATTCATTTTTTCTTTCATCTATCTTCTTGTCATCTTTCCTTCTCATTGGTAAGACTCCGTTTTCGATCTATCATCTATGACATAGGCCATAGATTCTCTCGTCTGTAAATAATAATTTGTTCCGAATTTGATACAAATATGTGCATACATCGTACGTTATTTCTGTTTCGTATTGAATGGTTGATTTAATATGACATAAGGAAATGTTGATATTCTGGGGACTATCAGCGGCAGTGCCAGATTATTTATCTAACACTTGAAAATGTTTGTCGGAGTGATGACGTAACGTTCTGCGTTTCGTTGTACCCAGATGGATGCTCTGAAGTAATTATAACATCCTCGGAAGTGTTCAATAAATGGATGGATGAATTGAAAGCAATTTCCTATGAAAATATTGTCACCGTTAATCTAGCCTCTTACAATTGTTTTATAAAAAGACGGTGTTGCCTCGAGCATGTTGACGAAATCAGCTTTTGCACAACAATGACATGCGACCCATCACATTTGCCATCTGTTGCACAGGAAGGTCCCTCATGATTCTACCTGAATCTAGCAAAGTATTAAATCAACGATTGCTATGGACTGCGGATAAGATTGCATTTACGACCATTGTACAATATTGATTAGGAGAGTATACATGTGTCTCCCTGAGTCCTGAAAGCAAATACCTTAGTGAATATGGTCCTTCAGCAATTTCCGAAAGGCTTTCTTCACAAATGATATCTTGGCCCATTTCTAGCTCGTGATTTTAAATCTTCCGTTCCCTGCAGACTCCAACATCGAAGTTATCATTTTCCTGTGATTGATGGGGTCTATATAAATTGTCAGAAACGGAACCAATTCTGCCATCAATTTCCTACAGGTCAGATCACCGCCAATTCACACCGCGTCTTTTGTAACCGGGGAAGATTAACAGCAAATGTCATGGTCAGTCCGCGGTGTCAGCCGTTTGTTCAAACACATATTTGAGAGGCGTTTTGAGTGTCGGAGGTCGCCACGAGTTGGCAGATAGCTCGGTGATTTCTCGGCCCCACAACCATTGTGGATATACAATGCCGCCATCCTAACCTCCATATAGGATACTTATTGATGAAAAATGAACTGACATGGAACAACGCTTATTGAGGCGAAATTCGCATTGACAGCCCTTTGGTACTTGCAACATGCAACAAAGTGAAAGCGTTGCAAGGGTTACGTTACTAAAACAGCAGATTGAACTTTGTCATCCAACTTTGTAAAGCACATATCTAGAATCTTACCAAGCCTCAGCTCAGCTAGCAGCACATGATGAGATAGGACGAAGCCTATTGGCGTCTGACGCTATGCTAGCATGCCTTTATGTGCTGAATTAAAATATTTATGTCAACATTTGTGGTCAAACTTAAAAGTTGCACATGCCTTTCCTACAAAACTCCTTGAAAAACTACGACAGATATGTTAATAAATAGTACCGGAAGTTCCGGCCTACAAGCTGATTTTGGATGTTAGCGCGCGTGTGTTGGTGTGCGTAGCCGTCAAAGATGGTACATGTCGTATCAGCCATGCATATGACCATTTGTATCGACGTGTATTTGCAAGGTAAGGCGCGTAAGGATTCTTGTGCCCAGACATCCATTTGCAGATCAAACACACGAGTTTGTGTTGAAAGGCACCCTTCAGAGAGTTCAGGCAATGTTCGCATTAGGCATAAGAACAAAATGTTGTGTTTTGGTTATGGTCCTGCACACAAATAGGGTGCGGAACGTCCGGTAGGTAATTTCTTCTTTTCTCCTTTATCTAAAACATTCAACAATCACAATTTAACAAACACAATTTAACCATGTAAAACTGGAACGCATCAGGATACTGGAATTTTTAACGCCATTTATATCAGTGTACAGATATACATTTTACAAGCACAAGGATGTTGATAAACAAAGAACAATGTTTCCTACAAATTCTTATATCGACTGCTCAAAATCAGGAAGTTTGTAAGAAAAGTTGCGAGACAATTTGGATTATGTTTTGAATTTTCATAACTCAGATGTCGTTATTGAAAATATTATGTTCCTTTGCATGGAAATGAAAATGTCTGAATCTGCAACCATAACCGGATACTAGACATGTCAGTCTCTTCATCATCACGACATCATCAATTTCCAAGGCTCGGAGATTTCCGTTGACGTCAGGCTATACCACTGCCACTAAATCATTCCCACAGGATCTTTTATGTCAATCTGACAGACTTTCACTTCCCTTCCTCGCTGATAAACTTCAGCAATCACGAATGTAGCGAACACGCGTACAATGTCGATTTGATTGGGCACTTTATCATGCCGTATAGAATTATGACAGGCCACATGTATCATCAATCAAACATCCGCTGTTTAGATTATGATAGATGTGCTTGGGACTCAAAATACTGTCAAATTATTAACCATGGTTCTGAACAATTGTTTTCGCTTTAGCAATGGTTTGAATCAAATGGGTGTTGAAATTTGTTACGACTTTGATTGAAGGCTAAGAAGTAATTGTTACAACTATTTTCAAAAAGTATTTGTTTTTCAATCTACAGATCTTAGCTTTACAGCGTTGTCGGGCTATCTCTTACTGTGTTGTTTAAGCTTCTCCCTGCTGCCTAGCTCTGAAGCCAATAGGGCATTGGGTGCTATACGGCTATTTCAGAATGCTAAAGGTAAAGTATTTATAGAAAATAGTCCCGTCTTTTTAGAATATCTGTAACAAAAGTAGTATTATCAATCTGAAATTAACATACGCAAAGTGTTCCTGCTATACACAAAGTATATCTAAAAAATTAATCTGCCATTACGCCACCGCCTCTTCACACCACTGAATATAAAGGAAATACCGAATAAATCATACTAAACAGAACCTACGGCTTGACTTCATCATTAACCAAGGTTTAATTATTTTTATTCAGTAAAGCCTAAGGCTAGGCTCTCCCGTGGCATCATGGCTTAGCAACTAAATTTCCGGCATTATCCAACGTCGTCTTTGGAGTTAAAGAATAAACCCCGGGTAGGTGTACATCCCCGGTCCCATTGATCCACCATATTTATAATGGTAACTTTTAGGACTCTGTGCTAGCCATTGTAAATGGAGAATAATAGTGGTCTATTTCATTCCGAATCACGAACCTGATGATTTGATTTCACAAATATACAACGTTTTATTGAATACCTTGTCTTTGAATAGGAAATAGCGTAATAATAAACCGTATACGTACATATGGTACGGTGTACTAAGCTCTCCAACGTTCCTTCTTTTTTCCAATGTTCACTCTAGCTTTGAGTGATTTCAACCTCTCTTGATTGCTTTCCTTGTTAGCTTTATTTGTAGCAGGTACATTCTACCAGATTAAGTAAGAATATGGGCACAGATGAAGCATGGTAACATTTACATGTTACGTTTAGTGTTTATGACAATCACTTGGGAATCTGCCTGAAGGTTGTAACTGCACGGAGGATTGCTGACTAAGACGGCGATCGAGAGGATCATATGTGTAATCCTAGACTTCATAATAGGAATACCATGCAAAATGTTAAGGTATGACGAATATAAGAATATAAAGCGTAGAAATATTTAGTTTTTTAAAATTTATCTATGAGCATCATTGAGCGTTCTGTAAACTTATAGGTCGCAGCGAGGTCGCCACGCTAGTGGGATGGGGATGTAACAATTCGTTAAGCTGCTCTATATTTGCTACCGAGCCATAATTACTTAACTGTTGTTGACATGCTTTGGCTGGGCGATCTTCCTTGATCATGATAAGACAGATGTTATACATATATGAGATTAGCCTTCTCTTTATCTAAAGCTGGGCATGTAAAACAACAAAGTTTCATCATCGTAAAAGCCACACTTTCCTTTTGCTCCCAAGACCTCGTCACAATCCCAGTGACTTCCGTATGCAAACTAAAAACGAATAACTTTCTTATCGGTTGATCTCGTCTCATAATATTGGGCGTTGAACGAGACAATTACCGAGGTCCTGAGACTCGGGTCAGGAAGTCAGACAGAGCGACGTGTGGCCCCGCTGCGACGGAGATAACCGTTATGGTCCTAAATGAATTATCTTATCTCCTAAAGTCACATTGGCTGCATATGGGTGACCTTGGGTGGAGTCTAAAGGGCGTGTGTCTAACTGCAATTGCAGTCTTGAGACAGTAATGCAATGGTCACAATTGGAGAAAGGGGCCCGGCCGGGTAGTTAACGGGCTGTTTTTTGCACTTTTGGTCATGGCCTCTACATGGCCCGGTGGGGAAACCTATAGGGCTATTTTGGGACACGGCCAGGCCTTCGTAATTTTTACTCGCAGTTAAAATCAATCCTGGACCCAGTGACAAATAGACAGCTGTAATTCAATCGTGAGAAAACCAAGAGTTACCCCCCCCCCCCCCCCCATAAACATGAACAGAATCTACGGGAACATATAAAAGAGGTCGTCAATTTATACTACTTTGTTTTTGTTTTGTTTTAGCCCGATTATAAAGAGCTATCTATTCTATTTCAGACAGAACGGATGCTACCTACTTCTACAAGTGCTAGACAGCCTATATGTCTATACATTTTGAAAGACCAAAGAGTAGAGAAAAGGAGAGATCCCGGATTTTGAGATAAAATGAGCACAGACACACAAGTCTTACCTTGGCCGAGGAACGATACTTATTTTGCACTCACATCCTCTCCTCTCTATTCCTGTCATCCAACACTGTTGTCTTGCCCAGTATGTCTCCCGTTTTATCTGTGCTGAACTGCTGACTCCTTATCTAATACAGGATCTTCACCAGATGTCTTTGACTGGTCAATTAATTATGTTGCAGTTTTCAAGATGGGTCAGCAGGTCACACTGTCTTATCTTGTCTCTCAGGGGGGGGGGGGTTGTCAGCATTTCTTAGAAATCCGGATGGACGATCTGTTTGTAAACATATGGGAAAAATATTTGTTACATTATATTACGAGTTGAAATACATGTACGCTACATTACTAAAGCTTTAAGTAAGACAGCCCAATTGATGATGATGATGATGATGATGATGATGACAGTTATTTCAGTTAGCAAACAAATACAGGCCTCATGGCAGTCCTGAGGCTGAATTAACAGGCTTGTTTACAATAAGGCGTCAAATTTACATATACATAAAAACATTCCATCGTTACACGTCACAATTACAGCATTCTTCGGAATTAAAATCTTTAAATCATATTATCATACTAGTCAGTGCTGTTAAGCAGGGTCACCATGTAGTAAATTGGGCTCTCAGTGAACCTAGCAGTATTTGCTTTAAAATTCTGTAACCGGTTACACGACCGAGTCTTTCTGCCGGAGATCGCCTCGTGGGACGGTGGGAGCCAGTCTCTGAAGATCGGAGATCTCAGTAGGGAGCGAGCATAACTTTTGCATAGTTCTAGTCGTCTTTGGGCCAGTGGTGTAAGGGAGAGTTCTGTCAGGGCTGAGCTGTAGCAGGTGTAGTTCTGTCGCAGGATGATCTTACACGCCCTCTTCTGCACTGTCTCTATTATCCCAATTATTGCAATGATGTCTAAAATGTTCTCTCATTCAATTTGTGTCCTAACATATGTCGTCGACTGTTATATTTCAAATCTAGGCATCTTGTTTTTTTCGGCCCTTCTTGTGTTTTTTTTCGCGCTCTCGCATTAGATTTAGGGTCTCCAAGGACGTCATCCATAAAAATTACTTGGTGCAGCCTAAGCTCTGTATCCGCGTGTTTTTCATCCACGCATGTGTGACGTCAGCACCGGGTGAAAGTTTGTCGGAAGTCGGTATCGCCCCCTTCCCCGTCTCGGTTAAGAAAAGCTTGGTGTGCCTTCATGTTGATGGCCTCCTTCACTCCTCTCGCAAAATAGTCTGGTTAATAGTGTCCAGAAAAGTCCAGTGAGCCAATTATGTAATTATGGAAGTCGGCATCTTCCCTCGTTCGAAAATAGCCCCACAAAGCAGTAACGTGT